>NC_044496.1:28398771-28401271 GCF_902362185.1 Chanos chanos
CTCAACCCAACCCACTGCCAACCGCTGCAGGTGCAGCCTGTTGAGCTCTCATTACGTTACTAATGTAACAAAACTCATTTTTCATTTCACAGCTAACACTAAAACACATGTAAATCATGAAATTATTATTCTATTTAAAGTTACGTCAAGCTGTATTTTTTGTGTTAGGGGTGTAGCGGTACACATATTTGGTTCAGGATGTTCGGCTCAGAGCGTGTTGTGAATCGAGTGAATCTAATCTAGCTATAACCATGGACGTTATGTGCATAATTTTTTTATGCTCTGATGGTCCGTCGACCGAAACATCAGCGAATAAAGTGATATTTGACAAGATACACGCTGTGTCCGAAACCGTTCACTACTCACTATAGAGGGCACTACATAATGAGTCCGGCATTTTGTAGAGCTGTCTGAATGTGTAGTGAGAATTGTTATACCCTATATAGTTCACTCAAAGTATCTCACAATGCATCGTTAAAAGTAGGGTACAACTGATGTACCCTACATCAATAGACTAAAACCATCATGCATTGTGGCCTGTCTTGTGAAATCAGGCAAGTCTTTACAGACCAGTCAGATGCAGATGTTCTGGTGTTTGTTTATGCGACAGAGATAATAATTACAACTATGCGGTGCGTAATTATGTAGCAGTGTAACATTCAAATAGTGTCTGAAATGTATCAACAGCTGTCTGCCCGTATCCCCTTGTGAGTGTTCTGTGTACTAAACACTATATAGTGAGTAGGGGGTAGTGAGTAAGGAGCGATTTCGGACACAGCAACAATGTGCCCTCTCTTCTATGTTTCTGTATGCGGAACTAAAATTAAAAACTCAGTTTCCTCTCCGATTCCATAACGGAGCCGTAACTTAGCAACTGAATTAGCACATGTTCAATGACACAACTTCGTAAGTATGGCAACTGCAAAGCCAGAGCTTGAGGACCCCCCTGTATCCTTCAGATCCTCTATTTTGGAACATTTCGGTTTTCCAGTGAACTATAGTAGCAATAGGCAAAGACAAGTGGATGAGATGAAAGTAGTGTGCCAGCATTGTTCAACTGTACCGAAAACATACCGAACCGTGACTTCAAAACTGTAGTACGTACCGAACCGTGACTTCAAAACCGTAGTACGTACCGAACCGTGACTTCAAAACCGTAGTACGTGCCGAACTGTGACTTTGGTGTATCGTTACACCCCTAATACATACATACATACATATATATATATGTGTGTGTGTGTGTGTGTGTGTATATATATATATACACACACACACATACCTAGATAGATAGATAGATAGATAGATAGATAGATACACATCTATATACACACATATACACACACACACACACACACACACACACACATATACATATATATATATATATATGTATATATATATACGTTCATATTGTAATCTCATTTTCAGTTTGGATTAGAACCTAATATTACCAAAGATATAATTATCATCTTCAACACCTGCATGTTTACAGTGATGTTCAGATATATGTGCCTTTGTGGCAATGAGCCAATAAGGACACACACACACACACACACACACACACACACACACACACGCTGCATAATGATCCTGACTGTCTGGTTTAGTCAGCCTGTTTCATTTCATACTTATTTGTCACTGCCCTTCATTGTTTTCTGCTGCACTTCCTTCCCTGTGGACAGAGGGGAAGGATTTTGCTCTCCATTCCTCAGAATCTCTGTTTCTCAACCCAGTATCTGTCCATACAGAAACGCCCAGTTAGTCCCACTGGAGAACACTCACCCCAACCCCCCTCTGACCTCCAGCACTGAAGCCATGTCAAGAGAGCTCGTCAGACCACGCGGCTGTGATAGTCATCGTCCCCGGCAACCGATTAGCACATGGTCTGATTTGATTATGAGAAAAGGTTTGTCGTGCCCTGGCTGAGCCTGGAGGCTCTGATGTTTGGTTTTTCAGGTGTGAACGACTGAAGCCTTGTGGAGGAATTTGTGGCTCCTCTGCTGTACTGGCTTTCATCACCTCTTGGTTCTTCCTCTTGTGGCATGTTTATTGTGTTGATCTCTGACCTCCTGATGTCCTGGCACCCCAGGCTTACACAATCACTCTTGGTTGTCTCTGAAAATGCCTCTGATTGCAGAAACGAGGAATGTGTGTGTGCGTGTGTGTGTATGTGGTTAAGTTCAGAGAGTTCATGTTAAAAAGAAAAGAACATTCCATGAACTTTGAGATCAGTTCCTCTGCCTCTCATTACTGCAATCCTGTCTCTCCTGTTTTGACAGACAGACTGTCCTCCAATGAGAGAGTTTCTTGTGTTCAGTCAGGAGGATCCACTCATAAATATCTTATACAATATCAGTTAAAGATCTCTGTGGTTATGCATTCAGAAACAGACTAAAAAAGAACACACCGACACACACACACACACACACACAGAGCACACACCAAAAACGCTGCATGCAGCACCAGATGCTACAAAAAAAAACAAAAAAAAAAAAAAACA
>NC_044496.1:28406271-28441271 GCF_902362185.1 Chanos chanos
CTCTCAACTGACTAAACATTCGTAACCTTTTCCTCAAAGATTTTAAAAAAAGCTAATGGATTCTCTTCATGCGTTGAGCTTACACTCCGTCTACACTTTCACACAGGAAAGACACTTAGAATAGCAGAGAACCAGAGAGCCGCTAAAACGTTGTGAAAAAGGAGATGCAGTGGGTTTGACATTGTTAGGCATTTGCCTTCTGTATCAAACTTATGTCTTATTGCACAAGCAGATGACCCAGCACCTGAGTGCTCAGCCTTTGACCTCTGAGATGTGAAATGATGTTTGGTTCCTTCTTTGTAGAAGAATGACCTGATCTAAATCAAGCCCTTCCTGTGGACCCCCTCATCTTTCCCTCTTCTAAAGCTTGGCTCACTTAACCTGGATCTGAATAAAATGTGTGTGTCAAAAAGATTTGTTTAAGTCACAATCAGAGACTGAAAAATTCTTAAATCAGGTTTATGTTCCTGTCTTAAAACAATATTTTATTTAAATCTTCCATCAGTCTCTTCTAGGGAGCGCTTTCTTTTATATTCCTTCTTGTAAAAGTGTTCCTGAAAAATGACTAGGCATAATTATCACTGAAGTGAACTTTGCTATAATAACTAAAGTATTAATCTTCATAGTCTTCTTGTATTATTGTTATTTTCCTCTTTGTGTTGTTTGTCTATGGGGCGTCTCATTTTGTAATGTTTTCCACGATGAGGTCACTTAGCAAACTTAAAAGGACACTCCACCACCTCCCGTGCCTGCCTGGTGCATTCTGGGAAAAAAGGCAGCATATCCACTTCTGAACGGATGTGTCTGGGAAACTTACACACATACACACACACACACTTCCACAGTCTTCCTTCTCTGGCTGGGTCATAAATACCCATTTGTCTCACTTGTCCTCTTCCTCTTCCTCTTCCTCTTCCTCACTCTTTACAGAGCAGTGTAATAAAAAAGTTTCCTTTTCCAGTGAGGAGGTACATAAAGAATACCAAAACAACATATACACACACACACACACACACACACACACACACCTGTTTATTAAGTCAGATGGTATGGCCGTGTGTGTGGAACAATGTGTGTGTGTGTGTGTGTGTGTGTGTGTGTGTTTTCACATAGCATCTTTTCCTATATGTCTGAAAAAGTAGTTTCATATGCTTGACCTCTGACACTAAACGTATGAAAGAGAAGCTTCAAAAGACAGAAAAATTAATATTTACAAGACAAGCACACACACACACACACACACGCACACGCCACACACACACACACACACACACACACACACACACACACACATATACACACACATACACATACACACAGATCAAGGATATCTTTCAGAGAGACATTATCCCCGTTGGCTGTGTTTTGGTATGACTGAGGGCACCTTTAGTTGTGAACCCTGCGGTTAAACTGCTGCAGGAGTGTGTCAGATTAGAGCCAGCTGTGGGCGGAGCCACATTGATCAAATGTTTACGTAATGGTCCACAGAGCACAGGGCAACACTGGGCTGTGGAACATTAGGGCCTGGATCATTTTATTAGACCAAACAGAGCTGAGTGGAGCAGCAGGAACAGTTTGTGATTTCCAGACCCTTTGGGACTGCTGCAAGTGATACTCTAAATCAAAAAGCCCACAGAGATGACTGTTTGAAAAGACGTGCTGTGTTCACAAACACACGCACGCACGCGCACACATGTGCACACACAGACACTCACACGCGGACACATACACACTTACACACACGCGCACAGACACACACACACTCAAATATACTCTTAAAACACATAGTGCTGTTTAAGGTGAGTGGTTAAGCAAAATATTGCTGTGTTAAAGCCCAGAGCTAAATGATACACTAAGTTAACACACACCCCTCACCCGCCAACTCCATAGCGACAGGACACACAGTGGGAGGAATTTGGGGGGAGTCTAGTTTACAGAAACCCAGCGTCTCTACAATGCCTTCATATCGTCCTCACAATGTGTGTGTATGTACCGCTATCAGTAACTCAGTACATTGCTGCATGTATATCCAGGGTGGTCCATCATTTCTGCTCAATCAGCCCACCCATTAAAAATCCCTGTGGCTAAAGATCTTATTCATTAAGATTTAATTCATTAAGATTTAATTCATAAAGATCAGCTGATCCTTTGGGTGAATAGTATATCTTTTATTTGGTCATTTCCTCCATTTGTCTGGTTTTTCATTGTGAGTTTTTGGGGGTGTTGGGGGGCTTGGGGGGGGGGGGTATTGTATTGTGCAAAATTGTGTGCTGTGGTTGCCTAGCAACTCCTGAATTCTGCTGCTCCATATTGTTGAATGGAGAGAGGGAAAAGTGTGTGTGTGTGTGAGTGTGTGTGTGTGTGTGTGTGTGTGTGTGGGTGGTGTAGGGATTTCATTGTCTACACTAAGAGAGATATACCACCATCCTTCTCATATATCGTCCTCATCAGGCATAGACTGACACTCTGAATTCTCCATCTTCCTTACTGCAGTCTTTACATACACACACACACACAAACACGTTCACTGGAGTCCTCCTCTGTGTCTGTGAATATTCAGCTTTTTCAAATGAGACGGACAGTATTACCATAACTGGTCATTTAAATCAATTTCTTACCTCTGCAGAATGTTTGAACTGATGGTTCTATTAGTGAATGTGTGAGCGTGTGTGTTTGTGTGTGACTGTTGTTGGTTATTCGTCTAGACAACTTCTTTGGAATGGCATCTCCTTGATATACCACTCACATTCCATAACAATGACCCACGTTCTCCCTGTCAGTCAGTGTCTCCACATGCCACTCACAGGTCAGTGAGGGCAAATGCTCAGATCCAACAAAGCAAAGGGCTGAAATCACAAACAGAGTGCAAGGGTCTGACAATGCAGACACACACACACACACATACACATGCACACAGAAACACACTTTTTCACTCCAGCCACTGACTCATTCTGTTCTGTGTTTCCATGGCAACCTCTCCAGTCCTTTCTACTCCCACTACTGTACAAAAACCTGGTAACAGTGCAGAGGTCAAAGGTCATACCCTGAGCACAGTCCACTTCTTTTGTAGCCTGAATACACCTGTAAGATAATGCCATTTACCTGTGTGTATGTGTGTGTGTGTGTCCTTCATCACATCTTTTGTCATTAAACACCCCTGTGTGAGAGGACCTTTAAGAATCATGCTATGGTATACTCATATCGAGGCAGATATAGGACATAGATTTTTGTTCCACTAAGTAGAGTTCAAATCCTCTTTCTGTCCTCTCTTGTCTATTTGAATAGTTTACTGCTTCAGTTTTCTTACACTTTGATAACTTTCATTTCCTCTAACGTGATAAACCCCAGTTGAACCCTCACATGGCCCTGTTCTGTGACTACCCAGCGGTACTGTGGGTGCTGGAAACCATGTGCATGTGTGTACAGTGTACTGTGTGCTGTTTATGACTGACACTACATGACTCCCACGATAGAGAGTTTCACCACAGGAAGACAAGACTGATAACAAGAAGTAGGATTGTACATGTGTGTGTGTGTGTGTGTGTGTGTGTGTGTGTGTGTGTGTGTGTGTGTGTGTGTGTGTGTGTGTGTGTGTGTGTGTGTGCGCGTGTGCCGGAGGGCAGGTGTTTAAAGCATCCTGACGTTCTCATTAAGCTGTCAATTGTTGATTAACAGAAAGAGCCTCAGTGTAATTGCCTGAGACAGAGGGGTAGAGCTGAGGGCAGTTAGACAAACAGACAGAATCTCCCTATGGCTGCACAGGTCCACGCTCAACCACGCTGCCGTCCATTTGTCTGGCACATGCTCCTCATGGAGGAATAACAATGATTTTGCCTTGAGCATCTCTCTGCTTTTCTCTGCTCTCTGTGGTGCGGGGTTATGGATGCTACAGGGCTCAGTCCTGCTCGGTCCAAACCAGTGTCAGAACAGAGTTCTGTCTCAGTCACAGTAGTCACCATCCCCATCTGTCTCGACCTTTCCTCCTCACACACCATCTCAGTTTCATACTGACAACTATAGACTGACTGCAGTTTACACTTTAGTAGAGAAGAGGACACTTCGCACTTTGTCATCTCTCTCTCTCCCTCTCTTTCTCTTACTTTCTTTCTCTCTCTCTCTCTCTCTCTCTCTCTGGGTAGGTAAATAACTGAGTGAGTGAGTGAGTGAGTGAGTGAGTGAGTGAGTGAGTGAGTGAGTGAGTGAGTGAGTGAGTGAGTGAATGAGTGAGTGATTGAGTGAGTGAGTGCATATGTGCTTCGGTGTGTGAGTGTATTTTGTGTGTGAGTGATGGAATGAGAGGTGAGGGTGAGTGGGTGAGAGGTGAGGGTGTATTACAGAGAAGCATTCACTCACACATAAAAGATTGGGCACATTGCTGATGAGTGCAGTACAACTTTTTTACCACTCTCTGTCTGTCAGCTAACAGGTGCATCAAAAGATCTGCAGTCTTACTATTGTTTCTCTCACACCCAACTTCATATTACTTTAAAAATGTCATTCTTCTGGTAGACAAAGCATTTGTATATTTGCCAGAGTTTGGAAGTGATGCTGGCAACACCATCTGATAGTAGTTTTGAAACATTGTTCTCTCTTTGGGAAAAAGCCAGATGATGCAATAGTGGGACAGAGGAGAGAGAGAGAGACCCTGGGGGGAGGGCAGCCTGACACCCTGTGAGTACATCTGAGATATTCAAATGCCATTTCAAAATATACAGACACGTTCGGCCAAATTTAGGCATATAGATATCTCCATAGAAACACAAGAGAAGAACAGGAACGGCCAATTAAGGTAAGGGTGTGGCTGAGGTCCCCAGGCCTGGGAGTGTGTGTTCAGACTTAATTTTCATAGAATGTGTGGGACTGCTTGACTCTGCTGATCTTCTCTTTCACAGGAAAGACAAAAGCATGCACTAACATGCTAATATTCCATCTCACCAGGTCACATGATGGATAAGACTCCTATTTCAACCACCATTACATAAGTGTACATGCGTAAAAATATTCATAGCTGGGGTTGGACGGCCTCTTTCTTGTCTTTTCTTTCTTTTTTTTTTCTTTTTTTTTGACTGTGAGATGATCTAAACATGTACTGTTTGCACATAAGGTCTTTGCATGGCAAATGTGGAAAAGTGGAGGAACTTCTCTCTAGTTTTCTGTTTTGCAATAATAATTACCCCTTCATGACTTTTCACTCCATATTATTATTATGGAAGGCAGTGGTTACTTTAGTCACACTGGATGAAACATGAAGTGAATTACTGAGAGGAGAGACGTTATCTTTGATGTAGTGATTAACATGTTTAGTTGTACGTAACACCATTCAAAACGAAAGCGTCTTTGACTGGGCTGTGTCTCACCACTGCTCCCTCAGATTTGACTGTGTTAATAGTTCTTTTCCAGGCTTAAGTGCTGCCTGAACACTTTGTCCAGTAAGTAGGCTGCATGAGGTAAGCTCTTCTTCACGGTGATCAGAAACTTCCAATTCATTACGGTTAATTGTGGGGAATAAGCCCATTAATCATCTGGAAATTCAATCTCCTTCATATGAAAAACTCAATGTGTCTTGTAAAGTGGGAGCTCTGGCCAAAGCCTCTCTCTCTCTCTCTCTCTGTATGCCTGTCCATGAGTCAGCACAAAGCACCCAGAAGACCCTCTTCTCTCCACTGGATTACCTCCTCACACCCAGAGAGAAAGAGAGGGAGAGAGAGAGAGAGAGAGAGAGAAAAAGAGAGAGAGAGAGAGAGAGAGAGAGAGAGAGAGAGGAGGGAGGGAGGGGAATTGCCATTTCAGGAGCATGGTCTTCCCTTTGAACTCCTAACAACATCTCTCCTGTGAGGGTGTAGGGAAAGCAGACTAATACATCATTTGAAGTGACATAAGCTGAACAAAGCTAAGTGATTATTAATGTTTGTATGTAGGTGCAGCCCTGGGAGAGCCCTGCGCTTCAGAAAGAAGACTTAATTCCCAGAGGGATTTCACAAAGAGAGGAGAGAAGGAGAGAGAGAGAGAGAGAGAGAGAGAGAGAGAGAGAGAGAGAGAGAGAGAGCGCAAGCTGTAAAGTCATGTAAGGAAGAAAGAAGAAAAACAAAGGATGACTATCTTTTCTCCAGGGGGCAAATGTTGCACATTCGTTTGAAAATGGTAAGGAGGCCAGATCCTGTTAAGCTGCTCTGTTTCTCTAACAGAACAAACAGGGGATGATGGAGAGCAGTAATGAGATGGGGGTTGGGGTGCGGTGGGGTGAGGGGTAAACTGGGGATTTGAGGTGAACTTGAGTTTTTCTTTCCTTCAAACAACTCAAAGTGTACTGTGACAGAGTATCGCTGATGACAACAAATGAAAAAAAAAATAGAAAAAGCTTAACCACAGTTTTGGGTGCGGAAATAAATGCGCGCGCGCACACACACACACACACAAAAATTTCCAAGAATTATTATTCAAATGAATGTAAGGATCAGCGAAAATGTAATGTTTCGAGATCCCCATCTACTCACACCAGTCTCTGCATCTCCCCATATGACAGGGCAACACAAGTCTCTGACAACACACTCTAATCAGTTAGCTTTTCATCTTACACTGACAGAAATACACACACAAGATTATGTGTGTGTGTGTGTGTGTGTGTGTGTGTGTGTGTGTTTGTGTGTTTAGATGTTGCCATGAAAACTACTCTTTACACAACGATACTTCTATTGGATTCAGTCAGGTTTCTGTTTTGGGTTCAACTCATGTTTCTGTGTGTGCGTGTGTGTGTGTCTCTCTCTCTCTCTCTCTCTCTCTCTCTCCCTGCCTCCCTCTCTCCCTCTCTGTCTCTTTCTCTCATACTGTCAGATAAGTGTTGACTAGCCCTCCACTGAGTTGACAGCTGTTGGAGTATCACGTCAATGCACTTATAGAGGATCTACGATGGCTTAACTCTGCTAAACAGGTGGTGGAAATATAACCACAATATACTAACACTAAACACAGAATGCTCAACTGATGCCCCCTGCTGGCAGACAGGATGTACCGTAACTGAAAATGTAAATTTGGTGAATTAGCAGAACTGTGGCTGCTCTTTGTAAGTGAAGTTCAGGTTGTCCTCCTGCCAGACTCACTGAGATTGGCTGATGGAGGGTGACACTCACACAGCTCATTCAGTGCAGTGAGGATGACAAGCATGATGAAGGTGACAGTGGAGTGATCGTAATGACATTACGAGCCTAAAGAGTCTCAGACAAGGGCAGTATACTCTAATGGAGGTGACACACTGACACATGCTGAAACACACACACACACACATACGCACACACACATACAGACTGACACATGCTGAAACACCCACGCACATACACACAGGCCCTGATTACACCTTGCATTAAGATCCGATTTTGGTGATCCGATCACAAGTGGACAGCTCAAAAGTACAGGTCTAAACGCATCCAATGCGAATTGAGGTTGCATCGAGATCCGATCAATCAGACCACATTCGGAGGTGGTCTGGACCACATGTGACCACATTCTTATAGCAGTGTAAACGCGAATGCGGACTCGTCCACATTTAACGACCGCCTACTCAACTGGCGTCCTCTGCTTGCGTATGCACACTCATTCGAGTATGTACACATTCGCTCCCACTGCATCATATCAAAGTGCGACAACAGGCAACAACAGGTAAAATGGATATAGTTTTGATTTCTTCTTCTTCTTCTTCTTTTAATTTCCGACAGACTAGGCACGGGAAATACATTGATGCTTCCCGCCAATTAAAAACAACAACATTTAACGTGAAAAAGCTTAACGTGGCTTAATGTTCCAAAACTGCGATAAATGATCATCAAATTTCTCTCGGACATCTCTTGTTAGAAACGCCTCCTCCTGTCAAAAAAGCACAATCGAAATCCTAGGAGTATGGTCGTTATCTCACGTGAAGCGTTTTCCTCCCATTATAAGGAAACAGCTTAACGTGCCTTAATGTCCCAAAACAGCGATCAACGATCCCCATATTTGTCTGACATCTGACATGTTATAAGCACTATATCTAATTTAAAAAAGCAAAAGTGAAATTCAATGAAAGGGGTAATGTATTGTTGGAAATGATTTACGTGTTTATTTGCATATAGCGCGGGGAAGTGAGATCCGATCTCAAGTGGTCGTTCAAGACACGGATTCTAAAGCCAGGTGTAAACGGACGTACTTAGAACTGTGCACTTGTGATCGTATCACCAAAATTGGATCTTAATGCAAGGTGTAAACAGGGCCACATACACGTTGACACATGCTGAGACACACACACACATACATATTGACACATGCTGAGAAACACACACACACACACATACACATACACACAGAACACACACACACACATATAGACTGACTGACACATGCTGAGACACACACACACACACATACACACACAGAGCACTATAAAACTCAGAGAGTCTCACTGTGTCCTGTTAATTCACACCTCCTCTCCTACCTGCTTTTAGTCTTACTCTCATGTATTCTCCCTTAAAACTTGCTGATACCCTGTCAACCAGACAGTCACCTTCAGATTCACAAATTTCTCACAGATAAGTGTGTGTGTGTGTGTGTGTGTGAGAGAGAGAGAGAGAGAGAGAGAGAGAGAGAGAGAGAGAGATGAAGGCGCAGGAGGTGAGAATGAAATGACAGGTCACTGAAGATTGGTATCTCACCTGCGATCTCTCAGGGAGTCCTGTGTTCACGTGACACACACACATACACACACACACACTGTCATACACACACACACACACACACACACACACATTATCATACACAGTCCAACACTGACTGAATACCAGTTTCCCGCTGTTTCTACACTAAACACATTTCATGTCTGTGGACAGAAAAAAGTGGCCAGTCTTTTTTGATTTACCTCATGCCTCAGAATGAAACACATCAGGACCCAAATGAGATCCCTCAGGACAAGAGAGAGAAAAGAATTGTTGGTTATAAGTATGTGTATTGTTAGGCTATGTAACCTGTTGTGATACATATCCAAACTTGACTGATTGGTGGAATGTACACTGGAGGTCAAACCTGTCTTCTCTGTTTTCAGTCAGTGTGTGAGTGGTAAATGTCATGGAGGGTAATGGTTTAATGATGAATGTGGACAGTGTGCAGTCAGTGTGTGAGTGGTAAATGTCATGGAGGGTAATGGTTTAATGATGAATGTGGACAGTGTGCAGTCAGAGATGAATTAATGTTAGAGCTATGGGTCTGAGGGGCCACCCTTCACCACGCTTTCATGATGTGCTGAACCTCGCATGTTATTTAAAGCCCACGCCCACACACACACACAGGCAAACACACACACAAACATAACACAGACATGCGCGCGCACACACACACACACACACAAACACACACACATGCACGCACACACAGACACACACGCGCATGCAGACACACAAACACACACAAACGCATGCATACACGCACTAACAGAAACACACACACACACACACACATACACATGCATGCACATGTGCACGCGCACGCATGCATGTGCACATACACACACACACACACACACACACAAACACCAAGTTCTGCCTTCAGAAAATCTCCTTTTCAGTTCACCTCTCTTTTCTCACACCCTCCATCTCCCCCCTTATTCACCTACACTTTATAAGAGAACCTAAAAATACATCTCCTTGTCCATTACATGTACACTCTCAGGTATTTCATTGGCAGTTTCTATAACAACGGCAAAAGGCCCTATACAACATGGATGGACCATGGGTCTGAAAGCCCTGTGTGAGTACAGCGGGTAAGGGAAAGAGGGAGAGAGAAGAAAAGTTCAAACATCGAGAGGAGAAAAGTTAAGGCTGAAATTTTAGGCCAACTCACAGATGCCAAGGGCAGTAGTTCTTGACTATTAGGGTCAGACTATGCTAAAAGATGGATGGACAGATGGGCAGACGGACGGACAGACAGATGTGTGGCTGGAACGGTGGATGTATGGACAAATGAGTGGATGGATGAGTGGCTAGATGGATGGATGGATGGATGGATGGATGGGTGGGTGGGTAATATGAATCTTGTGGTTTACACTTGAGTACACAAGAAACGGATGAATATTTATTTCAGTAAATGATATCCAACTATGATCACTCCATAAAATGAATGGAAAAGCTTGAGTGGCCCTGTAGTTGAGGCAATTACACAAATAAAACCTGCAGTCAAAAGGGACTTCACAACAGACTGAGAGACTGCCAGTAAAGCAGTCTGAACTTCTCTGACTGATTTGCATCCACTTACTAAGTGTTCCCATGCACAAGTTGTCAGCAAGGTACAAAATAAAAAGTAATAATAATGCACAGGGGAAGATAAGCACTCTGACAGACCCTCTCAAACAGCAGTCAGTGAGTCACGCTGTTCCACTGATCATGCCTCTCAGGTTTGGTATTGGCCTCTGTTGTCTTTGCCACTGATCATTTCCCAGATCCAAAATGCCAGCCAGCCTCAGTCATGTCTATGTGTGAAGGGCCCAGAGCACCTGAACTGAGGAAACTGGAGAGCCCTCTCAGAGATACAACAGGTGGAGTAGCAGAGTACAGACAGACAGAGGAAGACCAAGTGGGAGCTCTGAGTTTACTTCAAGACCTCACGCCTGGAGATCTCTCTCTACTGATCCAAAAGGAAAAAAAAATCTGCATATGAACAGACACACTAGATATGTGGAAAGCAACCTCAGAATTACCAGACTTTACAAAAGGAACTTTTCTCAAAAATTTTTTTGATTTTTGCTGAAATCAAAAAGCAAGTAGTCTACTAGTAGTCTAACAGTAGTCTAATAAAATAATATGCACTTCTTGTCATTGAAGTATCGCTTGTCAGTAAGATAATAGCGTCCCTTTAGCTCGGACTTTGGCGCCGCCTGGTGGTAACCTTAGGTTATTGTCGCGTTACACGGCCAAGTGACGATTTGTCAAACTGTTATGAAAATCATCTCTACCATCCCACTCCGTTCATGAACAGACCGAATAAAGAAAAGCAAATACAAAATTAACTTTGTCATCGCTTTTTCTTTGCTTCATCTCATGTAGTCAGAGATCATTCGCAGAAAATAGCTTACTTATAAGATCAGAACTTATTTTCGAGTTTTTACAGGAACTGCTTGAAAATGAGTAGAGCTCTCTTCAATCAGCGTACTCAACAGGCGATGAATTTCAGGTCGACCAGCTTTGCAAAGAGGTCCTTCATAAGCATTTTGTAATTATGCGCCAGTATCATCGCGCTAGTTATAATCTGACAACGGAGAGACAAGCAAGATCGGTGAACAATGATTAACATGCTCTCATCACTCATTATCTAAGCTGCGTATTCTAATTAGGCCATTATTTCAGCATTCATTGGGCGAAAGGCGGGAAAACACCCATGTCAGGTCGCCAGTCCATCGCAGGGCAGACAAACAGACAGACATTAAAGCACAGAGGCAGTTTAGTATCTGGAGATACTGTGGACACCCATGCACACGCGGCGACAACATGCAGACTTGACACTGAATCGAACCAGGGACCTTCTTGCTGTGAGGTGACAGTACTACCCACTGCGCCCATGTTTAAGATGTTGATTTGTGCAAAACGAACACTGAAGTTGGAACTAATGCGCTAGCAACACATTACCTAATATTATTACTTTTTTCCAGTTAAGACGTAAAGAAACATGTCTACAGGGTAAATAAAGTATATGTGTGAATTTTTCTTTTAAAAACAAAAATGTTTCAGAAAAACTTTAGTCAGTTAATCATTTCAGCCAGGTAAAGGACTGGGAGGGGCACTGTATCATGTATCACTTACACCAGAGACGCTCACAAGTCTTTGAGCTAGAGTCCAAGCAGCGGCGCCGGTGTTCGAATTCTGTGACTCTGGTAGGCGCTGTTGCGACTGGGCAACTTGAAATCGCTCACACAGACGAGGTCGTTACGCAAACAACGTAAGCTCATAGACCGTGAACAAATGAAGGTGAATGCAGTGCCGACCATTTTATTTACAAATGCTGGTTAATCACATCATAATGCACGGAAGCCCTAAGATGCCATGAATTTTTATTTAATGTAGGTTCCGTTTTCTCGTGATAACGTGATTTTTTTCTCTGTTTTCTCGAGATGTCGACTTAGTTATGTCATTATCAAGAAATAACGAAACTAAATAGGTCTAAACAATGTATCGTCTTTGGCGAGATATCGAATTAGTTGTGTCATTATCACGGGAAAACAAAGTTTCGTTATTTCTTGATGATCTCGAAAAAACAAAGAAAAACAAGGCATTATCACGAGAAAGAATCAAAATTAAAATGTAAACTGATGGCATCTTAGGGCTTCCATAGTAAAGGCTTAGCTGCTTTTCACATTATAAACGCAGTGCTGTTGATTGCAGAGTAGCCTATTTGTGTATTTCAAATGGAACTAATAACTGCTTAAGCTGACCTCACTCTGACAACTTTTGGCTACTAGTCTATTTAATAGGGCCATCAGAATATGTGACCCCACTGTAACTTGAGAGAAAACGTCTGACACACTATCCAAACCATTTCAGGTGACTTCTTTTACTTTCTCTTGTATGACCAAAAACTGTCATCACACTGGTCAAAAGCTGGACCTAGGCACAAGGGGCCATATATTTTGACAAGTGTCATCAGAAAAGGGAGGGGAGGGGGAGATCAAATTTGCATGCTGCACAGCTGTAGGATCTCATGGGGTCAGGCGTATACAGTGGATCTGTATACAGAACATAGATCATGGCCATGTGTTGTGCTGTGTCTCAGATATTCACCCTGAAAAGGGCGCTGTGCTGTTATAACCTTTGTTGTTACAGATCCAGTGTGACGTTTGACCGGTGGTACCATGTGCAGTGTGTTGCAAGGCCTGACCCCGTGAAGTCCTACAGCTGTGCAGCGTGCCGATTTTGTGCTCCCCGTCCCCTCCCTTTTTGATCTTTAACGCTAAAGTTATTGTTCAAGTTATAGTAATATTAAAGTTAGTGTTAAAGTTAATAAGTTGTACAGATTTTTGTTGCTTTGTCATTTTCTATGTCATTTAAATAATTTGTATCACATAGTGTTTGTCACAAAACATTAAATGACTTCATTGTAAATGAATGCATTGTTTTCAACTTTTTTTAATTACATGTGTATTGTACTATACAATGGTACATGTATTTTACATGTGTGGTAAAAATGTTTTGGTAACACAAAAATAACACGTTATCACGAGAAAACGGAATCAAAATTAAATATGAATTCATGGCATCGTAGGGCTTCCGTACGTTATGATGTGATTAACCAGCATTTGTAAACATTCGCTCCGCACTGCATTCACCTTCATTTGTTCACGGTCTATGAGCTTACGTTGTTTGCGTAACGACCTCGTCTGTGTGAGCGATTTCAAGTTGCCCAGTGGCAACAGCGCCTACCAGAGTCACAGAATTCGGTGTAACACCTGCTCCTGTCTGAGAGCCGATTTCTTTTTTTTTCTCTTTCTTTCTTTGATAATTAATACAAGACAGAATAATAGGATCATATTTTTGCCACACTGCTCGGCCACGGGCACTCCATGCACTGACTGAATGTTGTGCTGATGTGCGAGGCGTGCGACCGATCACATGTGATGACTAACAAGGATCATACCATCAGGTTAAAGGGGGCAGGGGGAGGGGGCTGACGGTCCACAGAGCACAGAGACGAGAGGAGTGCGCGAATAGCAGAAAGCAAGATGAATGACAGTCGCAAACGAACCAGCATTTGGATGCATTTTAATAACATAGACATTCTGAGTGTGATTTGTTTGGAACGGTTTGTGTTTTGGATAGTTTATTGTTTTATTATTTTATTTTATTTGATATGGACATCACAGTAGCATTAGAATTGTAACATACATTTATGCACAAGGACCAGATGCACCGTGTTTAGTGTTTGTAGCGAAACGCTAACTTACAGTATTCAAGATAAATAAAACATTCAATACACATGTGTAATAGTGTTTGATGTCTTAATTAATGTTTCTGCACCAAATACGATGTAAAATAATGGTATAAAATAATGGGAGCCGAAAGAGCTGGCTCTTATTGCTGCGCTAAGCCAAATGATCCGGCTCACAAAAAAGAGCCGGAATTCCTATCACTTGTGTCGTTGCTGCAGCTTACTTCCAGTCATCTGTGGCCGCGCGCATGCGTAAAGTTACGCATGCTAATAAGGAAGAAAATGACATCCAGTTCGTCAGACATGTCCTTATTGTTAACGCGCTAAAAAGATAAAAAATAAAATAAAGATTGTTCACGAGTCCCAAATCTCGACTTCGAGTCGAGTCTCAAGTCCTCTGAGGATGAGTCTCAAGTCAAGTCACAAGTCACCGTGTGCGACTTAAGTGCGACTCGAGTCCAAGTCGAAAACTTGAGTCCCCATCTCGAACATACTCTCTCTCTCACTCACACACGCACGCGCACACACGTACGTGCCGAAGGTTCTCGGGCAAAGGGGTGCCCATGTGAAGATGCTCTACGCAGGGCCGATCTGGAAACAATCCAAGCTCTGGCGATGACAGCCAGCTTGGGGAAGGAAGGGCGACGCGACCGACTTCGAGATGCCTGTACTAGGATAAGAGCCTGAGTGACCGCCTAACCCAGCCAATATCTCTCCTCTGGTCTACCCGGCTGGCAGCGGTCACGTTCTGCGACAGCTCAGCAAAAGTGTTTCAGCAGCAACAAAAGGGTTTCCACGAGCTGCAGGTGCCACTCATAAGCGAGCAGTCAGCCATGTCTCCTCTGTGTTTCCATTGGATGCTTGTCCCCATGCACCTCTGGAGTCAACTCGGCACGAGGTTGATCTTCCACACCCTAGGCTGTAACACAGAAAAAAGGGATTCTTCAACCGTGCAACTCATGTTCATCACTCCATTAAAAATGTCAGAGAATTGTCAAGCATTGCCGGCTTGAGGTCGCATAACATGTGACAATTGGAAATATTCATGATATTTTTACAGGTTCGGTCTAAGGACAAAAGCATAAAAGACTTTAGTTATTCCCAGGAATTTACTGTCAGATGCAACAAATCCAAATTAAAATCTATGGAAACATCTCAGAGAAGTTAGCCTTGACACTATGTTAACGCATAGAACTCCGACGACAAGAAGAGCGGTGAAGGGAGGGAGGGAGTGAAGCAGCAAACATGCACACTTCAGTGCACACTTTGAATTCACTTGACTTCAACATGGTCTTGTAAAGCGAAAACACTGGCAGAAAATAGGCTACTAGACTGGTGCGCCCGCGGTTTTGTTGATTTGCGTTGTTAAAAATTTTCGGAGGCAAACATAACACTTTCCTTTACGCTGGAATGGTATTTTTAATGTTTAATGTTGCCCATGAAGTATTACGTAAGAAGTGACGTGGTCACTACTATTTTAAGCTTTCTTAACTATCCCAACATTTTTGACAGTTCTTGTGATGTACAACTAAAGCATATATTGAAACGATAAACTGAAAATACGTTGTACAATTATCGCAAGCATTCCAGTCCTGACTGACAATAATCAGCCACCAGGCTCGTGAGTGGCGGAGACACGGGCAGCTCTCTGTATCATTAAATGGTTTTTGGATTGTATCCGAATGCTGCGCACTCTCCGAATGTGCTCGTGGAAAAAGCACATATGGCTCAAGTGCTTCAGATTATAAAACAGACACACACACACATACAAAAACAAATAAAAACGACCCAGTGTGAAACTGATTTGGTCTGCTATACGAACTACCACTGTGCACAGCTATCGTTTTGGCTGCTACATTTTGGTGACGTTTGGCAGTACCTTTTATTTAAGACTTCAGCAGAGAAAAATCATTTGTAGAAAATGTATGAATCCTTGTGGCTTGGCGTTTTGGCAAGGGTAAAATTACATGTAGTTTTTGTTTGTTTGTTTGTTTTAATACAGATACAGTGTACAGATACTGATCTACTGTTGCGCAATTGTTATTATCAAGTATATGAACATAGTGACATCCATCATACAGTTGTCTTAAAACGTTGTCTCCAGCTAAAACCAATACAGACCGTTTGAGACCAGTTCAACCAATACAGACCATTTGAGACCAGTAGTTTCTATCAGTTGTTTTTCAAGTGGAACCAGACCAATACATTCCAGGTGAAATTTCTATTGGTTTTTAAATGGTTTTCTACTGGTATTCTACTGGATGTCTACTGGGCATTCCAGTAGAAACCAGTTATGAAATCAGTTTAATGTGTTTCAATTTCCCTATAAAAACCAATAGGAACCAGTTAAAATTTCTATTGGTTTTTAAATGGTTTTCTACTGGTGTTCTACTGGATATCTACTGGATTTCAACTGGATGTCTACTGGGATTTTCTATTGGATGTGAACTGGAATTTCCACTAAGGAACCTTAATGCTCCGAGACAATTAGAAATCAATAAGGCTTCCAAGCAGCCAATGCATCACTATAAACTATCGTTAAATGCTTCTCCCGCTATTAGCTGTAACCATACGATTCATTTCACATAGGTCACAATGCTATGAACTTATAATTACAGGCAACATTTACAACAACGTTAAGGTTAAGGAAACTGACAATCAACTTCCATCTGACTTAACCTGTTTTTATAAACGGAACCACAAGATGGCACCAATAAAGCACGTGTAGTATAAACCCCGATTTCAGGGACTCGTCTGGGACAATTGAGTCTGCTACTTCTGTTTACAGTTACTTTATTGGGTATATCTTGGTTCTATGTTTATTTACATTATCGACCACAGTAATCGTCACCAGTTAAATAAAACTACTTCTAATCTTTTTTTAGGATTTTGTACGCTCGTATACGTGCAAGGAAAGGTCTGCCGCTGGCACTGTCAGGGTGCTAAGTTCAGATGCGGTCCCGCAGACTTGAAGGCACGTGACGTCACTTGAACTTGTAAAATCCTTTGCCTCACTAAACTTCGTCATTCCAGTTGTGGCCCTTCTTGGTGATTAACGTACGCTGAGTATTTGTAGCAGAGCACCGCACAAGGATGCTAGGGAAACAAACCGGAATGTTTGGACTTTAAGAGAACTTTTAATTTGTTTTGTTTTCGTCCGACATCCACATAATAATTAAAAGTGAGAATTCGCGGACAACAAAACTGGGCCGGCGAGAGGGATTAAGAGTGCCAAACTTCAAAGCTGAGTAAATAACGTAATTAAGGTATACATCTTTCCTAACTAGTTTTGCGATGTTTGGAAAACGACATTTGATGGATTTTACCACTTTACTTCAGCTTCATCCCTTGTGAACTGCAAGGTAAACGTCGGACTGTCTGTGCCTGTATTATCTCAATATTGGCAAACAGTCAGATATCTTTCACCGAAAGTGTTTTGATCGTTGAAGGCATGTAGATTCGGTATGTTCCTTATTGTCAAAATGTTTCTAATGCTTGTTACTTCACGTTCGTAATGTAATACTTAATGAATTGTTCGGAAATAGTCAAATATTGCAACAGTAAGTAGAGTGTTCGTTAATTATTGATCAGAGAGAGTAGCAGAGGTCAGTGTTCACCACGGTGCCTGGACTGCAATCGATTTCTGTAAGTCGTTTCGGTTCAGTCAAGGGTCATCGCAGCAGTTCGCCGCGGGACTGCAGTGTTCTCTCAGTGACCTGTTGATTGGAAGCTGTTGATTCTCTGTGACTCGCTATGGACTACGGCAACGAGGTGGACCTGTCGAACAACAACAACATTACGCCGCTTTGGAAAAGACGATCCGGTAGCCATGTCGGGTCAAGGGACTTGAGACCCAAACCCAGACCTTTGAGTTACCAGATCGACGGAGTATTGAAGACAGACTTTCCCGTGAACGATAACTGTAATTTTACTCTTTCGCAACCTGCTGAGAAAGTCGTGGCCACACCGACCAGCGGCAACATGGTACTTAAACATATTCTGAACAAACCTCCCCGTAAGACGCGGGTTGTGCGGAGTATCAGTATCGGACATTTGTCTAATGGACGATTTTCTTTACCCAAGTTTAAGTCGGAGAGTGATAAACATTCACTGGGCAGCCGCTCCCCTGAGCTATCAACGCGCCCCGCAGAGAACGGAGTATCGCAGGGAAAGCAAGCCCAGGATCCTCACAAGCGCCTGTCTGCTCAGGTCACTCTCACTTCTCAGAGTGATCAGATTGTTTTTGGAAGTACCCCAGCGCTGACCGACCCCGTCTCACAGAGGCAGGGTACCCCGCCCCCCCAGAGCTGCAACCATCAGTTGTCCCCTCCAGCTAAGCCCCAGGATGTCTGTGACTCTTCCCCAGCTCCCCGTCCCTCCTCCTCCTACAGCTCCACTTCCAGCATCCCCTCCCTCTCCTCCACAGCCAGCACCCCCTCTGATCCCCCCACCCCGCGCACTCCATCCCCAGCCGAGAGGGGGGGCGGTGACGGGGTGGTTCTGCCGCGACAGCCTTCCCAGTGTTCCCAGGGCTCCTCGGAGGGCAAAACGATGCCCTCCATTGTCCTGAGTACCCATAGCCTGGCTGCACTGAAGATGGGTACCCAGCAGATCATCCCTAAGGGTCTGGCCTCTGACACACGCCTCACCAAACCTGCCACAAACAGCCCACAGAACCTGGGCCTGGGGTTGCACCTGGACCCCAGCAAACGGGCCCTACGCGCCCGGAGTATGGTGGAGAGCGGAGCTTTCTTCTCCACCAGCAGGGATGATGTAGATGGAGATTGTGAGGACAGTCCCGGAACACTCCGGAGAGGCCTGCGTTCCACGTCCTATCGGCGCGCAGTGGTCGGTGGGATGGATTTCGATTCGCCCCTGGCAAACCCGAAGGCCCACCGTCTGTCCCAGCCTGTATTCAGAGGAGTGACAGAGGACAGGGAGAGATCGGCCAGCCCAAGCCCAACCAAGAGCAAGGTGAGTGGGACTCCCCTCAGGCTGAATCCCTGTCGGGCAGTTTGCCCAGGTTAAACTCCAGCCCTCTAAAAATAACTCCTGTTATGCAACTGTTTTCCTATTGCTAACTGTTTTGAGGAAAA
Organism: Chanos chanos; assembly: GCF_902362185.1. NCBI lineage: Eukaryota > Metazoa > Chordata > Actinopteri > Gonorynchiformes > Chanidae > Chanos > Chanos chanos. The sequence goes on from NC_044496.1 coordinate 28,425,297, forward strand.
TTGAAAGACTGGCACAAGTTCAGCAAGCCTGGAGTATGATTTTGGTCTGTGCTGTGTGAGGCACAGAATGATGTTTACAGCAGAAGGACAGTATTAAAACTCACTAACAATTCCCAGATGTGGTGTTCTGTGACTGAAGATACCCTGAGTCTACAGTCTTTTGACTCTGCGCTCATTCATATCGGCCAAAGGTGTCAAAGTCCAGCCCTGGAGGGCCATGGTGCCTGCTGTTTTTCTTGTCGTCCAACTAAATATACTAAATCTCTGATTGGCTGAAGAGTGTGCACACCTGTTTTCAAGCTGAAAATCAACAGGTAACTAAGAGGTGAAAACAAGAACCAGCAGGACCCTGGCCCTTTAGGACCAGATTTTGACACATGTGATATAGATGCTAGTATCTACACAAAGGGAGTTTCTGCTTGATGTAGAGCAGGAGAGATAACCTGCCCATTGTTTTGCAGTCTTGCATGAGGAACCTTTTTCAGAAACCTCAGGCACCATGAAACGGTGCACTAAAGTTAATATTATTCCCAAAACTCAGCCGTTTGTGGAATTTCACAGGTTACTGAGTTTATAGTAAAATCTGATCTGAATTTTTGGAAAACATAATACACTAAGCTGAAAAACATGTAACGTTTTAACCATGATTTGGATAAGTCTCCTTAAAAGGGGGCTAATTGTTTCCTGCCCAGCAGTTGCAGTCTGAAGGTCTGTGCTGAATTTAGGCCTGACACAGTCCCCAAATTAGCTCTGTTTTGAATTGCCCAGTGTGAGGCAGAGGTCAATGGAAGGGTCAAGGAGGTCAAAGGTCATTGACAGGTGGTAATAGAAGTCTGTCCAGTGGCGTGTGTCTGGAGAATTTGACAGGCCAGTGTGAGTAGTGACAGGTAACTGTGTTGGCTGTGTTAGTGGGTTTAAGGGCCCAGTAAAGTCAGACTGATTCTGACTTTAGCCTTAGGACAGAGAGTCCACAACCACAGAAAGCTGCTCTTAATGGATTTGAATTACTTAATCTTGTTTACTGAGCCAAAATTATTCTCAGAAAAAACAAACCAAAATTGGTAGGTGGATTAAACTCAAAGTACCGTTAGCGCCTCAGATTTGGGCAAGATTTTTCAGTCGACTGTCTAGGTTTAAAGATGACATTCATAACTGGCGTACTGCTGTTTGTGCCACATTAAATATCTTCCACATTAAACAGCCTGTTTAAATAGCTTCAGCTCATGCCTGCTTACATAAGACCAGCACTGGCCAGGCCAGACTAATCAGTCTCACGTCTCTCCCTCAGAGCCCAGACAAAAAGAAAGGCCTGGTGACCCAGAGAACATTTGACAGTGAAGGTGAGTCCTTCTGGAGTTGAGTGCTTGTTTGTGTTTGTTTGTGTGTGTGTGTGTGTGTGTGTGTGTGTGTGTGTGTTCTGTTTGTGTGTCTGTGTCTGTGTTTGGGTTTGTGTGTTTGTGTGTGTGTGTTTGTGTGTGTGTGTGTGTCTGTCTGTTTGTGGAGGGTGGAGGAGCTGATGTGAGTGATGTCCTGGCTTTATAAAATCAGTGGCATCTGTTTTGGTCTGGAATGCTTTGATCCTGTGGTGGCGGGAAGCCGTCCATTGCCTTATCAATGGGCAGCATTCATTAATCATTCATTTCTCTGACCTGCTGAACAGGCCAGACTACCCTAACCCCTGTGTTTAGACCACACTCTTCATGTTGAATTAGTCGATCCCAGGATACTCAAGGATATACTGGATTCCTAATCAGTGTTTCAATCAATGTGGCACTGGTTTTGAACATTGGTTTTAATATGTTTAATCTGTTTAATCTACTCATTAAGTTCTTTCTGCTCTTTCTGACAGTGTGTTCATATAATGTCTTGATGGCCCAGGTATTTACTCTGTAAAAACTCCACGCCACCTGTAAACTGATTACCAGACTCATTACTGTTCTGTGGTTAAACATCTGAGCTCTTTCCTCAGATCAGGATGAGTGGCTTGGAGGCAGAACACATGCCTGTGGAGAGTTGAGGACTTAGTTTAATTCCTCTCTGTTAAAGCCATGCTTGGCATGTTTACCAGAGGTGTGAGCTAATGTGGCTAACACGCTAAACAGCCGTTTCAAATTGCTTTCAGAGGTGATTGCTAATAGCTCAGACTAGATAACAATCTCTGTATCTGAGTGGCTGACCAAAAATGCCTTCCATAGACAGGAATGTTTATCTCACTCTGTGTTTCTCTATGTCTGGTTTGTGTAGACGATGAGGTGCTGTATCAGAATTACCAGGAGAAAGCCCTGCACAACGACTCTGACGAGGACGTGGAGTTGAGAGAACCGAAACCAGATGACCGTATCGTAGTCCAGTACAAACCGATCCGCACGTCCTGGAGCCAGCTCAGCGTGGTGAGGACGGCACACACGTCTGACCCCAGACGCTTGTCAGTCACACACACACGCGCGCGCACACACACACGCACACACACACACACACACACAGCTTGGGACAGACAGACATGCCCACACTAAAAAAATGGATCCAGACATGATTATGCACACATGTAGAGTAACAATTACAACCTGCTTCAATCTGTCTGATTGTGGTGTATTTACTAACACCTCTTCACAAACAAACACAGACAGCCACTGCGCAAAGAGGCTCAGGAATGCTGAGGTTTCCAAAGAATGTGGCCACGCAAGTGTTCCTGCCTGGTTTTCCCTCTCTGTGGCAGAGAGAGAGGGAGAGAGAGAAGTGAATAGAAACAGTAGGGGGAGAAGCATGTGGAGTTGCAGGACAACAGAGAGAAGCCAGGGCGTGAAGCCAGATCCTTGGCAATCTCCAGAGATTCTTCCCAGTGGAAAAATGAAAAAAATGCAGAAGGCAGGATCAGTGTGGTGACTCCTGTTATGGAATTACGTAATCGAGTTTGGGGGCTGGAACAGTGGGAGACTATAATGATATTTTCCACTTAGGCATTCCGTTCTCCTTGTTTTTATTTACACATATCTGGGCCTACTTAAGCAAGAATGTTCTGGAAGGTTCTTGAATGAGAGACAGAACTGCCCTTCTCCAACTTCCAATTTCCAGAAAGAGAGGGAAAGAGAGAGATTTACTATAAAAAACGAAAATGATAATATAAAATATTTAGAGGGAAAAGAGAAGAGAGCCTTGAAAAAGGGAAAGAGTGGGGTGATTGCCTGGGATAGAGAGGGAGGGTGGAGGAGAAGGACAGAAATAGGAGAATAGTTGAGTTGTGTGGGCCTGTGGTGCACTGTGCCTGTAGGTTGTGTATTTTGGCTTGGGAGGGGTCTCAGTAAGCCTGATTTGTTGAGGTCCCCCTTCACAGGTGTTCAAGCCTGGACTCATTCACACACACGGGGTGGGGGTGGGGGGGTGGAGGAGAACAAAAGGGCTGGGCGTTAGAGCCATTCAGTATGTATTAAATATCACTTTGAGGGCCAAGTTAACTGAAGGCTTTTACCAGGGCGTGTCTACCAATACTGCCAGTGTTTGGCTTAGATATTCATTGGCTGCTGTTCATTGATTATGGTAATAGCACCCACACTAAATGCTTCTTTTGTCTTGTGAATAGCTTTCGTAATTGTGGCTATTGTCAGAACTATGGAAAGTATGACTATGTGACAGAATGAAAATTAAAAAGAAAAGAAAAGAAAATTCTGAAGTATCCTAGCAACAGGTAGTGTATGATATCCTTGGAAACCTCTGTTGCTCTGATGCTTTTGGGGAGCAGCAGGACTGGCTGAAGAGTGATGAGCCTAGAGTTTTAGAGTCCTCTGTAGTGTGCACAGATGTCTTCCGGTGGCTTGGGACGGGGAGGTTTGGCAGGACTGACAGAGAGAAATCTTTGACCTTCAAGTCCTTCTGTGTTTATGACAGTCAGATAATAGTTTGACCTGTTCTCTCAGATTGTAAATGTAGAGAAAGTGAAAGGTTGGTACAGTTTGCGAAATTTCCCTACAGTCTGTGTTTTCCCATCGTTTCTTTCCACTGTCCCTGGAGCACTCCACCTGACACACAACCTTCGTAGCATCCTCTCCTGTCGCTTTCTTCTAAGTCTCTGTTTTCCTGTAGGGGTGTGAGGATTGTTCGTAAGAAAAGGGAACAATGCCAAACATCCTGGGAAGACGTCACATCTTCTCAAGGCTTTGTGTCTGTCAGGCCTGCCGTGAGCACTGATCTCTGCTCCCAGAAACCTGATGCTACAGACATGTGAAGGGAGCCTGGGAGAAGTTGTTAGGAAACTGGTGAAATTCCACTGCCACCAGCTCTTACTACTCTCTCTCTCTCTCTCTCTCCCTCAGGCCAACTTACTTTTTATTTGTTCTCTCAGTGTTTGCCAAAGGCCATTGGGTTTGGATTTTAGAAAGACCTGCTTAGCTTCCTTGTACAGTAAAGCTTGGGGAATGGGTGAGCATGAGCGGTAGAGGGAAAAAAAGAATGAAAGGGGCCCTTTTTTTTTTACTTCACAGACTTGTATAGATAGTTAGAGATAGTTGAAGCCACAGATCTGAGTGCTGTAGCTGAGATCGTGTTTGTATGTGTGTGTTTGTGGCCTGGTCACATGGATTGGTCATGGGACTGTAGCCTCTGTCCCCTTTCCTCTGTTGTTTTAAATTTGATCCTGGCTTTGAGAGTGCTGAACGTGTGAATTGTGGAGTAGGATGGGTTTTTTGTGCTGGGTACAATGAGCAGAGATTACTTTTCTTTGGGCTCATATGTAGGCAGTCTGGCCTTTCTGGAACCTCTGACGATAAATGAGAATCTCGGGAAATGGTTTAATTAGGTAGAAAATCACTCATGCAAATACACAAACGCACACACATTACTACTACGACTACTGCTACTACAGAGATTTATATGTTTAATATTACATGCTCACTTCATCCAAACACACATACTCAACCAACATACACACATGCAAGCGCATTTCGAAGGATGTCATACACACTGAACAAGCTTTATTTAACCGTATACTTTCCCATCCTCATATTCAGTGGTCTGGTATAAGAAGAGTTTTTGTCTAACCTACATATACCAGTGAAATCTTTATCTACCTCCAAAGCGAAGCTCACACCAGCTCCTTCACCCTCTGTCTTAAAGTCATTGTGCCTGTTAGACACAAATAGATGAGGCTTAAAGTGGAGGCAATGACTAGCATTTTTGTCTCTGTTTGAAGCTCTAATTTAATCTCTTCTCACTCAAAGCCCTGTCCTTGTCTGCTACTCCTCCTTTTCCAGGTCAAAAAGAGTGGGGCAGCAGAGAAGCTGACTCCGGAAGAGCGGAAAAGACAAGAGGTAAAGCATCCCACCTCTCCCTCTCTCTCTCTCTCTCTCTCTCTCTCTCTCTCTCTCTTTCTCTCTCTCTCTCTCTCTCTCTCTCTCTCTTTCTCTCTCTCTCTTTCTCTCTCTCTCTCTTTCTCTCTCTCCCTCTCTCTCTCTCTCTCTCTCTCTCTCTCTCTCTCTTTCTCTCTCTCTCTCTCTCTCTCTCTCTCTCTCTCTTTCTCTCTCTCTCTTTCTCTCTCTCTCTCTCTCTCTCTCTCTCTCTCTCTCCTCTCTCTTTCTCTCTCTCTCTCTGTCAGGAAGGAGTGAGATTGAAACTACAGTGCTATACGCTGGTCATGATTCTGATATTCCAACCAGATGCATGAATGGGTAGAATCTATGTAGCTGTGCATGTGTGTGTATGTGTGTGTGATTTCCCTCCTCCAGAGCCAGTCAGTTCCCTGTCTGTGGGAACCGTCTCTCTCACATAAAACTAATAAACACACACAGATAGTGCAGAAGTACAGCTCTGTGACTAAGCAGTTCATTTAGACACTCATTCAAAGCAGGCAGTGCCCTGACGATATTCATATCAGTAAAGGCCTAGGATTTCTAGTGATTCTGAAAAGCAATGAAATTCCTAATTTAAGTTTAGAGTATGGAATTTAACACACCCTTCTTTAACGCAGTGATCCAAGCCAAAATTCCTCAGATATTATTCATCAAACCCAGATATGTTCAGAGTGCGACTGATCTATTAATTTCCATGGTGACTGACTGCATGCAACCTCATTTCCTGTTTTATCAAGAAACAGACTCTGGTATGTTAGAGATAAGGGAGGAATCTGGTTTGCTTGTGGATTTGTCAATTGACAATGAACAATGTATTGGTGGGGCGGGTTTAATTCGTCTGAATTTGTATCTGAGGTTTCCACATTCGTTGAGAGAAATTACCCTGATCTTTGTAGAATGCACCATCCATGACTCTAACTATAGTAACAGTGGTTACACAGTGACTCTGTCTGAAGGAATGTAGTTATTAGTGACACTCGAGTTGAAGGAAACTGAGAAACGTGTTGCCCGTGATGCTGTCACAAACCACACAGTGCTCTATACTCTTGTCCAGTCATGTAGCACACTGTGTCAGACATCCTAGTTATTTGTTTTCATCACCCGTAGCATGCTGCCTTGTGAAAAAAAAAACCCTAACCCTAGTGTTTTCTCTCCCGGTGGTCTCCTCAGGCAATCTTCGAGGTCATCTCATCAGAGCACAGTTACCTCCACAGCCTGGAGGTCCTCATCAGAATGTTCAAGAACTCCAAGGAGCTCAACGACACCATGACCCAGACAGAACGCCACCATCTCTTCTCCAACATCGTGGACGTCTGTGAGGCCAGCAAGAAGTAAGAGTTGCCAAACTCTCCTAAAATCTTGCTCCAACCTGAATCGTCTTTCATATCAATCCCCCCTACCACCACCACCCTCTTCTGAGAAAGCATGGGTTTTGTTATGCAGTTTTGTCAGCATCCTTTCAAAACCAGTGTCTAAATCACTGAGGTTAACCGCTCAGCACCCTACTGTGTCTCTGTTGTTGGCAGCCTTACCCTGGGTGTAATTTGGTGTTGGGTTGAAGTCGATTCCCCACACGGTTGGAGTTTTGGCTGAGGACGAGCATATTGCGTGCTGATGAAGCAGGGGAAAGAGGGAACTGTTTGTCACATGGGGTAATTAGCATTGTCTTCGAAGACTAAAACAAGCTGTGAAGAGGGGTTGGGGTGCGGAGTCAGCAGAGAGTTCTGTACAGACACGCAGGGTTTAACCTCACCCCAAGTCCCTGGTTGCTTCATCAGGAGGGTTAGAGGGAGTAGGATCCTGCCCAATGCATGTTTAAATCCTGAGTTGTCTTCATGGGCCTGTGGCATTGTTCAAACGCTGAGCAAGATTCTCCCGTCCCAAAAAGTGTTGTCTGACTCATGCCCAAAAAATGCACTTATTACACAGCCTGGCTTTGGAGGAGTAACCAGCATCCACCTGTTTTGAGTAAAGCCTGCTCTGGCCTTGCTCTCAGACTGAGACGGTCTCTGTAACCGTGTCTAACACGTCTGTTCTCTGTCCTGCCTATGATCTCTGAGAATCGTCATAACCGGTTTTGTTGTTGCTGCTGTTGCTGTTTTTGTCGTTTGTACCTCTTCTGTGGATGCTGTGTTTAAAGTTAACGTTGAATTCAGCTGGGGTGTGCCTTGACAGGCGTCTGTCTTAAGCCTGATGTTGATTTACCATTTTTAATGCAGTGTTTCCTGTGGGACCCAAGGCTATAGTGACAGATGGCTGACTGTGTTAAGTAAAGAGGCTCATTACTGAGATGCATTTTTATCCACATGATTACAGAAAACTCAGGTAACATCCCAGCTGTGCCTGGGTCACTTATAATGCATTTTGGGAATTGTAGTTTCCATTGATATTGATGATATATAATCTTTAAACAGGGGTTAAAGTCTCTAACTATCAGTTGTAAAAAGCACTATTACATACAGAGCCAAAATCCTGCTCACACACGCATGCAGAGCTCACACATTCCTGTTTTTCTTGTGCAGGGCTTTGAGAGGAAGTTGTGTTTAGTAATTGAGGATTAATTGGTTTCAATAGAGTTGGCACTCTATTATCCACACTAGTTGGCACTGACATGTCTGTGGTGTTGGACAGCAGTACTGGCAAGTGCTGGAACAGTAACTGTGGTTTTTGCTGGTCTGAGATCAGATGAAAGCAGGATTATGTAAGTACAAAAAAAACTTTGAATTCACTGCAGGGAGTGTCGTGAGTGTGCTCTTAGAAAAGGTGAGGTGTATGTGTGTGTGTGTGCATGCATGCGTGTGTGTACGTGTGTGTGTGTTCACTTGGAGGCTAGGTGTGTCTTTCTACAGCGGTTAAGGAAAGTTTGTGTGTGTCTGTGGGGTTTTGGGTATTTATACCACGTAACCATGGTTGGGATATTAATGTTAAGTTACAGTTAAATGAAAGTCAGTTTGAAATTCCCATTAGGGCATAATGTGTGTGTGTGTGTCTGTCTGTCTCTTTGTCTGTGTGTACGTCTGTCTATGTGTGTGTTTGTCTGTGTATGTTTTATGTGTGTATTTGTTTGTGTTTGTCAGGTTTGAGTGAATTTGATTTAAAACAGTTTAAAACAGTTCATTCAAGGAGCACTCTGAAGGCCATATGAAGTACTGGATTATTCTAGGAAATTTTCTGTGACTTATTAGGATTTCTGCCAAGATTCTGATGAACTGAAATAAAATTGAAATGAAGCTTAGGATTATAAGTAGGCGCTTTGTAGAGTAACTGAGCGCCAGCCAGCATGATGGCCAGTCGTGTTCCATGACCCTCTCCTCCTCGTCCATAGACCTTTCGTTGTGTTTCCCTGGTGACAGACAGCACTGCTCCCTCCAGGCCCTCATGTCTTTCTGTGGTGCAATTGTTCATGCTGTAGACGCTGTCTCAACACAGTGGCGGCCAGCAGGAGACAAGCCGTGTCTGTGTGTGTGTGTGTGTGCACGTGCGCGTGTGTGTGTAAGTGTTTGTCTTTTTGCTGTAGTGGAACAACCTCCTCAAACATCCATTCACTCACTCATAGCTGCTGCTCCAAGTGCGTGCACACACACACACACACACACACACATAAACCCAAAGACATGTTGTAGTGTGAGGAGTCTTCACCTCACACTGACCCCTGGTATGCAGAACAGAACCCAGATTGTGTTATTTGGGGGGACAAGGATGATGTCACAGCATGTGTGTGTGTGGTTACAATGAATGAAGAATGACTCAGTTCAGTTGAATTCATTCACAGAATGATTTACAGGAAACACTGTCTTTTTCAGCATCAAATCAAAATGGAAAATAGTCTGTCAGTAAGGCTGTGTGTGTGTGTGTGTGTGTGTGTATGGGAGAGATGCATGTGAAGGAAACCTTAGGAGTGTAGTGTGTTTCACATTTTTAACAGCACAGGCAGGCAAGCATACACACACACAAACACACACACACACATGCGCGTGCGCACACACATGCACACACACATGCACACGCACCCATACGCCCATGTTTTGTCACAGGCACCTCTGTTATTCCAGGAACAGCATGTCCACATCTGTGACAATCTCTTGCATTACCTCATCCTGCCAGCTGTGTGTGTGTTTGTGTGTGTTTGTGTGTGTGTGTTCAGATCAATGTTCTCGCCCTGTACCATGTTCGGTTTCTATCCTATAAAAGGGTGATGTCTTCATTCCTCTGGGTCCTGGCTCTCTTCCTGTAAACACGCTGTGTTTGGCTGGTGGAAATGAGCGAGATTGGGATCTGCTCTCTGTCCTCCTTCTCGCACGTCCTCCGTAGTCAAAGTCTAGATACAAGGAGAGATCCAGCCACCAGCTTCAGCTCTCAGAATCCCACTGGTCACATAACAATGACACACAGAGCAGCATGCTTCTGACATATTTATGTTTCCATTTCCTCCATTTTACATGTGGCCTTTTTTCCTAATTCAGCCCGTGGGGCACAAACTTAGTTATCTAGGGTAAATGTCATAGAGTTACTCTCATTCTGTTGGGTGTTTATTTCCACCTCCTGTTTATTTGTCTTTGTTAGAAGTGATTGGTTTAATGTGTCAGAGTTCCCCAGACCAGACACATTCTGATGCTGCTGCTCAGGCAGCCTGGCCTGAGATAAAAAAAAAAAAAAAAAGACATATATTTGTGTGTTGGTCTTTAATGTTTTGATTGGGCTGTTGTCAGGCTGCTATAAGTTCTGCTTTGTGAGACGTGTGACATCACTAGACTGGATTGGAGCTCTAGTCAGTCACTGTGGCCAGTGCAGTCTGTCTGTGAGTCTCACAATCTTACAGTCCACACCCTCACACACACACACACACACACACACACACACACACACACACAGGACCGCATAAACACACACACACACACACACCTATACACAGGACCGCAGAAACACACACACACACACACACACACACACACACACAGGACCGCATAAACACACACACACACACCTATACACAGGACTGCATAAACACACACACACACACACACACCTATACACAGGACTGCATAAACACACACACACACACACACACACAGGACTGCATAAACACACACACACACACACACACACCCATACACAGGACTGCATAAACACACACACACACACACACAGAGGACCGCATAAACACACACACACACGCACACCTATACACAGGACTGCATAAACACACACACACACACACACACACATACATGTTTGCTTAACAAGAGCTGTTGTTTTCAGTTTTTCTTTTGCTTCGTTTTCCCATTTCTCTTTTCTTTGGACTTCTTCATTTTACGTCTGAGGTGACTTGCGTCTGAAGTGTAGACTAAATATTGTGTATTTTCCCAGAGGTCTTGTGCCTGTCCTTCGTCTGTGAGATCGGCAGAGTTTGGGGAAAATAGAAGTGTGGAAATGAGGTCAGACAAATTTGTATGGAGTTTTACTGCATTCCTATACATTTAGCAGCAGCAGCAGTGTGTCTGGCAGGGAACTCAGAGCCAGTAAAATATAATGAACTCCAGGATAAACAGAGATGACTCCATCCACCCTCTTCATCACAGTTCATTAAAACACTGTATGTGGACAGGATGCACAGTGTGTGTGTGTGTGTGTGTGTGTGTGTGGTGTGCTTGTGTGTGTGCTGTGATTTAATGAGGTGTCTTATTATGTTTTGTTGGGCTATACTGTGCTGTGTTTGGTTGTGCTGTAGCCGTTGTGCGGTGCTGTTGTTGTCGTGTTGTGTTGTGTTGCGTTGCATTGGTGCACTGTGCTGTACTTCAGAACACACACACACACACATACACACTAAGGGGTTGTGAAATGCTGTTGCTGAAATACATGGACCTGAGGCATGTGGTGAGACAGGGTGTGGGCTGCTCATTAACGTATGTGATTAAAATAAAACGATTTCGCCGACGTCTCCTGTCAGCCTCATTTTTCCTCTTGCCAGAGGAACACTCAGCCCAGCAGAAGCAGAAAGTTCAGGAGGGCTGAAGACTCTCTACCGAAATATGTTCAGAATTTATGTCCCCGTGCCAAACTGCCACTCCAGCCAAAAGCAGTCTGACGACTCGGCTACTGCAGAAACCACCTGGGCCAAAAATCCTGGAATAACTTAGAGAAAGAGGGTGTGTGTGTGTGTGTTTGTGTGTGTATGCATGTGTTTTTGTGTGTGTGCGTGTATGCGTGTATGTGTGTGTTTGTGTGTGTGCATGTGTTCGAGCCTAAGAGAGAACAGAAGGGAGGGAAATAGAGATGTTTTGACCTTCCTTTTGACAGCAATATTTCACCTGCCACAGTTCTCACGGGACTGTCTGTACTGTGAGCTCTGAGACTCTCTGTGGGGTGTATACGGGTCTTCTCTCCTGTAGCTGATAACTCTTATCTTGCCTCAGTAGCGGGAGAGAGACGGGAGGTGCTAATAGCTTAGGGTGTGTGCCAAAAAAATCTGGCCTCACTGGACTGGCTGCATGATGGGAGAGACCTCGTGCACGTCTTTGGCTCTAAGTACATACGCTCTAGATTCTGCTCTAGATTCTGCTCCAGATTCTTGTCAGTTCATAGAGAGGAAGTGCCTGACGACCAAGGGAATCGAATGGATGTAATCTTTATGAGTCTGAATGTGGTGTGTGTGTGTGTGTGTATGTGTGTGTGTGTGTGTGTGTTTGAAAAAGCATCCTTCTGTAGCCTATTATGGCTCTGGTAAATGAAACATCCACACAGCCAGACTCTCTCTCGCTATCCTGCCGTCACACTGTGCGTTTATGTGTCTTTGTATCCTGGACGAATTCTAATTCACATCCTGTTCTTAACAGGGCAGGTGCGTTAATATGTGCATGTGAGTGTGTGTGCGCGTGAGTGAGTGAGTGTGTGTGTGTGTGTGTGTGTGTGTGTGTGTGTGTGTGCACCTGCATTCCTCTCTCTGCATTTTTGCTGCAATGTCATTACCTCTCTACAGTAGGGAAGTTTTTATACCTCAGTAACCATTGTTACTGTGGCTTAAAGGTTTTTTATAACAAACTTTGTTTGTCTTTGCTTGTTTTGATTTTTCCCTGACATCACGTCTGTCGTTGCGTGTGAGTCTTTTTGTGTTAAGGACTGGTTTAACTGGTTAGTTTACAGCCTTCTCTTGCAGTAACTTCATCGCAAACAGGCCTAGTCCATCTTCACAATCACCACTAACTTAGGCCCACGGGAGAGCTGCTTTTGTAAGCTGGTGGTAGAATTCTGATGTGGGAGGATTGGGGGGGTGTAGCTTGGGGGGGTTACTAAAGTTGGATATAGTGAATTGAATTATGGGAGATTATGTCAGACATCTCTGTGCTGCTCCCTGTTTCTCACAGATCGCTCAGATGCAGAAATATAAGGGCTGAACTGTTATTGTTTGTCTTTTTACTTTTGACAGGTCTATCATTAATCACAGTTCTTACAGCAACCCTCAGTATTTCAACATGTTGTACCTTCAAATAGGAAGAAAAAAGAGGGAAAGAAGGGACTCTCCAGTGTAGTTGCAGACAGTGAAAATCTGGCACAGGCAGTAATGCTTTGATATGGTTAGGGGGCATGACAGTGATGTCACAATGGAGTGGACCTGAGGCGATGATATCATTGTTTAATGATGCGTGATTAGTGATGTCATTTCGAAATGGAACTCTGGTGCTTATTTTGGGGAACAGAATCGAGAATCAAATATGGGCCTGTCCTTCTGCATATCATTCATGAGTGTCCCAGCTCTGACCCAGAGGACACACACGCACATGCACACACATGCATGTGCGCGCCCACACACACACACACACACACACACACACACACACACAGGGTCCTTGGCTCTGTTTAGCTGTAGGCTGTTCTGAGAACATCTCTGGCCAGAGCACAGCTGTAAATGTGTGTGTGAGAGAGTGAGTGAGTGTGTGTAAATCTGTGTGTGTGTGTGTGTGTGTGTAAGTGAGTGAGTGTGTGTAGGTGAGTGCTGGAGTGGGTGTGTAAGTGAGTGTGTGAGTCTCTCTCTCTCTCTCTCTGGCTGGGTCTCTGTGTGGATGGCTCCCCTGGGTGTGTGTGTGGGTGGGTGAGTGAATGTGTGTGTGTGTGTGTGTGTGTGTAGGTGAGTGCATGAGTGAGTGAGTGAGTGAGTGTGTGTGTTTTTGTGTGTGTGTAAGAATGCCATGGCTCTCTGTGGTAGACAGGGGAACATCGAGGCCTCAGCAGGACAGAATTCCAGATTTTCCACTGCCATGGAGGCTTATTGTGTCAGCAAACACTCTCTCTCTCTCTCTCTCTCTCTCTCTCTCATACACACTCAAACACACACACACACACACACACACACACACACACACATACTGCAGTTTATCTCTGCTTAGCCCCTTTAATCATGATGGTTATGTGAACGCGGAGTGTGACAAACCCTGGGGAGAAGTTGTACAGCTGTAGGTGAACGTCTGTCTATAAATCTTACATTATTTATCTGAACCTTTCACTGTTCACCTCTTACTTACACCAAACACCACAGAGCCACCTGCACTTCGCCAACAGCTTATCCAGCTTCAAAACCCCAAACTTTTCGCTTGTTATCCCAAGAAAGAAAAACATTCGCATTTGGCATGTTTGTCAGAAAATACCTCCGTTTGTTCAGTCAGCTTCCAACACTATTATTGGTACCCAGCAGGTGACCTGTAGTAACCTTTTGCCACTCTCTGTTGTTAAGGGCTTCAGACACCTGTGGGAAGTCCAGGGGTCACACACAGGGGTCAGCCCAAATTTCCAGCCTGGTGACATCAACTCCAGAATTAGACAGTGGGTCAGTGCTGTAGCGGTCGTGCAGGGGGGTGGGGGGCCGGGCGGAACTGCGGGTCGGAGGGGGTTCTTCCACAGATGGCCCCGTGTGACATCCTGTTGGTTACCATGGGGATGGGGATAACCCTGTCCCTGCTGGCGTAAAAGCATGACATCTGTGCGTTTCTGTCAGGAAGACCGTGTGGTGCTCTCCACTCTTTCATCAGGCAGAGAGGAAGTCAGAGAGGGTAATGCTGCTGGCCCCAGCACTGGGCCCAGGGACGTCCTGTGCTGTGATGTTCTCTAGTCCAGGGAACCTCACACAACTTCCTGGCTTTGTGGTGCGTGTATGTGTATAGATGTGTGCGTGTAAGTGCACGTGCATGTGCGTGTGTTTGTTTGTTTGTGTGTGTGTGTGTGTGTGTGTATGTGTATGTGTGTGATGACTAAAACAGGGAGTACCTCTCTGACTCACACTGTTGTTATGTAGGGCATGTTACATATGTTAATCTTCTATCTTTTTTTTAATCGTTCCCTCTTTCTCTTTCGTTTGTCTCTGCAGGTTCTTCAGAGAACTAGAGGACAGGCACCAGCAGAACGTTGTGATTGAGGACATAAGTGACATAGTGGAGAGACACGCAGCGTCAAACTTCGAACCCTACGTGACATACTGTTCAAACGAAGTTTACCAACAACGGACTCTACAGAAACTAGTGTAAGGAGAAATAAATGAATCTCTGTCAGTCCACATCCTTTTTGCTTTTTCTCTCTCTCTCTCTCTCTCTCTCTCTTCCACAGTTCTTCCAACATGCTCATCACCATCTCACTTCTGTTACTCTTAGTGTTGGCCTTGTATTAGTGTCTGTTCAGTCCACAGTAGGAGGGCAGGAGTCTCTTCCTCCTCTGTCTTCCCCCTTCCACCCTGTCTCCTCCCTCCTCCCTTGTCCAGGCAAAACATCTGAATCTTTACCACAGACATCGCTCATATGTCAGATATCATATTAAACCCACACAGGTCAGTCAGATCATTACTGCTCTCGTTTGACCTTCTCTTCATCTCTGCCCTCCCTCCCTCTCCCTCTCTCTCTCTCTCTCTCTCTCTCTCTCTCTCTTTTGACAGGACAAAGAATCCTGCCTTTAAGGAGGCTCTGGGTCGGATTGAGGCGAACCCTGACTGTAGAAACCTGCCCATGATCTCCTTCCTAATCCTGCCCATGCAGCGAGTCACACGTCTGCCCCTGCTCATGGATGTGAGTGATGCTCCTTTTCACTCTGTTCCTCTCTTCACCTCATGCTTCAAGCTCAGTGTTCATCTATTACACGCATTCCTCTCCTCTTCTCCTTTCCCCTGAGCCTCGTCTCTCTCACGCTCTCTCATTTTGACTCACCCTAAACCATTTTAGCCTTTCTCCTTCTTCTCACATGTATATGTCCCTTATTTCTGTTTTCATTTTCACCAGACAACCCATCCCCTAATTCTCATTTTTACTGCACTCATTTAAAACCCTCCACCCGTATCACCAGAACTCTTCAGGCAAACCTTAACACCCTTTTCCACCCCCCCATTCCTCACCGACCCCTGGCCTACTCTGTGAAGACTAGTCTAGCCCAGTTCAGATGAGTACCGGTCCAGCCCAGTTCAGACCAGTACGGTTTGGTCATTTCAACACATTCAGAGACTCCCCCAAGTTCACGTCCATGTGTGACTGCTACTTTAATTAAGTCTGTACCACATTTCAGAGAGAGAGAGAGAGAGAGAGAGAGAGAGAGAGAGAGAGAGAGAGAGAGGAGTAGTCAGACAGACAGACAATCAGACAGAGGGAATGGGTGAGTAAGCATTGAG
>NC_044496.1:28446271-28563771 GCF_902362185.1 Chanos chanos
TTCATCTCAGTTACCCCACAGACGACTGTTAGTCAGAGAAACCCTGTTCCAGGCATTCAAATGCCACTTTCTGTGAAAAGAGACTGTTTATCTGGGTTTACTGTGAGAGCAACGTGTCTCAGCATGTGTGTGTGTGTGTGTGTGTGTGTGTGTGTGTTTGGGGAGATTCCCAATCTGTTAAGTGGTCTCCACAGCTTTCGTTTTGCCTGTTGAGCAGTATTGCGTCAAGCAGACAGGTTTGCAGCCAAACGGTGACACACTTATTTTCTAAGCAGCGTGTTTTCATTTTCTCAGAAGCCTCTGTGTGTGTGTGTGTGTGTTTTCGTTGTTTGGTTTGTCACCCTGCACAGTGACCCTGTCGTTGATGCATGATCTTACCAGTGAATGAGTGATTATTTAATAGTGTTTTTGGTTTTCTTTTGTCAGATTGTTTTGCCTCCCTCTCTCTTGATTCTAGGAATTGGGCAGTGAAGGATATGTTTTGTCTTAGACAATTTATTATATGTTATCAATTATCCGTGTGTTACATGTGACAGATTAACCTCTCTCTGTAGGCTAGATAAAAACAGCAGGATGACATCAGACTGACACATAGAGTGTGTGTGTGTGTGTTTGTGTGTGTGTGTGTTTGTGCACGCTGGCAAGGGATGAGGTTTCAAACGTAGCGCTGACGCCATGAAGTGTGCTTGGTGTGAATGTCTGAGGTGTTCGATCAATGCCAGATCAAATTCAGCCTTTGATATCATTACAGAAAAAAGAAAAAAAAATATATGTGTGTGTGTGTACATATATATATATATATATATATCTATATATACAAGCGCAATAAACAGTCTGCTGTTGGAATTTCATCAGAGACGCAGCGTTTGCTTTGAGTCCTTATGTGGGGTTTTTTTGGGTGGATTTTATATGTGACTGGGGGCTGTGAATCAGTAAGAGTGCAGAATTTGTGTATGTGATTCCAGGTCTTTTTTTTGGCTTTTATTGTCAATCATTAAGACATGTTGATGAGAGATCTTGGAGTAATCTTGGGGAGGAATTGGAGTGCCCTGTAAAAAAAGGATGGATTCCAGGAAACGTGCTGGTTTTAATTTCCCCTCCCAACTCTTTGTGTTCATCTGGCCTGAGTTTTTCATACAGACGGCACCATACACACGGCCCTTGCCTGGAATTTCAGAGAAAAAATGATTTTGTACAGAATATGATAAAGACAGGCAGGTTTCAGTTTCTGTGTGTGTGTGTGTGTGTGTGTGTTTATGTATCTGTATATGTGTGTGTATGTGTGTGTGTGAGTGTGTTTATGTATGTATGTGTGTGTATATGTGTAAGTGCGTATATTTGTGTGCGTTTGTATATTTGTGTGTGTGTGTGTTACTGATGTGTGCTCTGATATACAGTCTGATCTCCAGACTGTGTGCACTGAGGGGTTCATGCTACCCTGTCACGCTACCCTGTCTCACTGATCAGGAGAAAAACAAAACCATGCACGCCACCCTCCACTCCTCTCACCACACTCACTCCTCCTTCTCTCTCTCTCTCTCAGTGGAACTCTTATGTAACTGTCAGTTCAAAACCAGAAGTCTGTTTTTCTTCCTCTCTTCTCCTTTGGTCTCCAGTTCTTGAGCTCTCTGTTATTCCTTAGGTTATATCCCCTTTCATTCCCTCCCTCCCTCTCTCTCTCTCTCTCTCTCTCTCTCTCTCTCTCTCTCTCTCTCTGAGTAAACTCTGAGTAAAGGACAGAGGGACGATGGGAGTGCCGCAGTAGCACCAACACATCTAAAATCTTATCACTCGTTCCTCCATCTCTTTAGGCCTATCTCTTATTTTTGTTCTACCATTCCTTTCATTCCTGCTCTGCCTTTTCTCTCCTGCTCACATTTCTTGTTCCTCATGTCACCCCCTCTGCCTGGGTCTCACTGTTTTTCTCTTTCTCTTTTTCTCCTTTTTAGTTTAGAGTTTCACACCACTGGACCCCTGGTCCATGCCGTGTGCCTGTTTTAAAAAAAAAAACACACAGGAGGAAGAATTAATCACATGGCACATTTTCATCCCAGCTGTGTGTGCATGCGTCAGTGTGTGCGTGCGTCAGTGTGTGTGCGTTAGTGTGTGCGTGCATCAGTGCATGTGTGCGTTAGTGTGTGTGCATGCGTTTACGTGTTTAAGTTGGAAAATCTTTTTACTTGTGAAGATGTGATTGTAGTGGTAGGGAGATCAGAGTGATGCTCTGATAGTAGCCCTTTGCTGAAAGACATGAGCAGTGAGTTTGGGCTGAGAAAAGAAAGTAGTTATAAAGGGGAAAAAAACAGAGGGTGAAATTATTGGCTTAATAGTAGTAGTTTATTTCAGAGCTGGTATGAATTAGTTTTAATGAATAGAGTTCAGGTTGTATGATCATGGGTATTACTTCAGACACACACACACACACACACACACACACAGTAGCATGTGTACACACATGCCTCCAGTCACGTATATGTTGTGTTCATCCAGAGTTGACTGTTTACACAGATGATGGTTAGATGTTGGAGGTCTTGATTGCATTCTAATTTATTTCTCCAGTAAATTGAGAATAATGCTATACATAATATTACTGATATAACTGTGAGTTTAAAGTAGTTCAGGAACTTCATTTATGCAACACTCTCCTCTATTTCACTGAGCCCTCCCCCCTTCCCCAGCTCTCTTCTGTTTTCCCTCTCTTTTCCTTCTTTCATCCCAAAGCTGTGGAATGGAAGTGGAATTCCGTGCGTGTGCGGGGTTGTGTGTCCTGTGAGTGGTTTGGGAATGAGAGAGTGATGAAGGTGTTGTGTTGCCGTTGTTTCCCTGACATCGCCTCTCTCTGCACAGCAGTCCCACCGACTCCACAGGCTCTCAGCATCACCCTTACAGCCCAGTGCAGGGAAAACACAGTCTTAAAGGACACCCTTAGAGAAGAACACACACACACAGAGCAGTCTGCCCCCTCCTCACACATACACACACAAAGCACAGCCTGCCCTCTCCTCTCTCTCTCACACACACACACACACACACATATACACACACACACACACCAGATGTGTCAACAGCTGTTCTCCCAGTGCATCCCCCAAGACTTATGAATGAGAAACGTCAGGAGAATCATTCACTCAAAACCTCTCATGTGTCTTCAGGGCAGACTGTGCTCTGTGTGTGTGTGTGCGCACGGGTGCGTGTTTGTGTGTGTGTAAAGAGAGGAGGTGGCGGACTGTGCTGTGTGTGTGTGTGTGTGTGTGTGTGTGTGTGTGAGGAGAGGGCAGGCTGTGCTGTGCTGTGCTGTTTGTATGTGTGTGTGTGTGTGTGTGAGGAGAGGACAGGCTGTGCTGTGCTGTACTGTACTGTGTGTGTGTGTGTGTGTGTGTGTGTGTGTGTGTGTGTGTGTGTGTGTGTGTGTGTGTGTGTGTGCGTGTGTGTGTGTGTGAGGTGAGGGCAGGCATAGACTGTAGTGTGTGGAGAGTTTGATTAATGACTTGGGCCATGACTGATGTGTACCAGCTGAGCTGTTCTCTAACTCCTCACAACTCCCTGTTCCCCCTACTGTGTCGAGCACTGACAGAGAGGCACCATGCATGTGTACGTACGTGTGTGTGTGTGTGTGTGTGTGTGTGTGTGTGTGTGTGTGTGTGTGTGTGTGTGAGAGAGAGAGAGAGACAGAGAGAGGACTAGACTGAGAGATAGAAAAAAAGTGTGTGTTTGTGTGTATGTGAGTGTGTGTGTGTGTGTGTGCGCGCGCGGTTATAGTTGAGGTGGTGTTGTATCCACCCTTGTGGTGGAGCAGAAGTGAACCTGTCTTAAATGACTTCCAGATGGCTACAGTCGCCTGGCTCAGAGTGGCAGATGAGAGAACATGTAATTTGGCCCAGATGCTTATGGGATATGTAGGCACATGTACTATGGCCTGATGTTGTTTTCAAGAAAGTTGGTTACGGCTCACATTGAGGACAAGTTTTCAAATGGTCCAAATTTAATGTTCAATCCTAGCACCACTGTACTGAAAAGAATTTATAACAGCTTCTCTCTCTCTCTCTCTCTCTCTCTCTCTCTCTCCCCCTGTGTCGTCTATCAGTGAGGAGAGTTATACAGTCATAGACTACGCTCTGAGAGACCAGATCTGGGTGGGCCAATGCCAGCCAGAGGAACTGAGCCTCTCTCCGGTCCGGACCACGGCGGGCATGCTGACATCACGGCAGGGCGGGTCAAGCCCGCCATTCCGCCTGGAGTTCCGCAGCAATCACTCCAGAGAAAAAGTGTGCATGGTCCTGGCGACAGACCTGCTGTGAGTACACAGTCACTCTGATACACAGTACACAGTCACAGTCACTCTGATACACAGTCACTCTGATACACAGTCACAGTCACTCTGATACACAGTCACTCTGATACACAGTCACGGTCACTCTGATACACAGTCACTCTGATACACAGTCACTCTGATACACAGTCACGGTCACTCTGATACACAGTCACTCTGATACACAGTCACGGTCACTCTGATACACAGTCACAGTCACTCTGATACACAGTCACTCTGATACACAGTCACGGTCACTCTGATACACAGTCACAGTCACTCTGATACACAGTCGCTCTGATACACAGACACTCTGATACACAGTCAGGACAGGAACTGTTAATATCCAGAGATACTTGTTACATTTAATACATTTATGTTTTTTTGGGTGACCACTCACATTGGTCTTACAGGTGTAATGGTTAGTGAACAGTGCTCTGGCAGAAGTATGAGTGTTTACTGGATAGGTAAAGTAATGTGAAGGATTAGGGTGTTTGGCTTAGATAAGTTTCTCTGATGAGTTTCTAAAAGCTTGTTTTGGGGGGAGTGTCCTGGGGGCGGGTCTGCCCGGTCCCCTTATCACACAGTTCAAAATTCCTCCTCGTGCTCTGGCCAATAGTTGAAATACGACCGACTGTAAAACTTCACCCAATGCTGAAGACTGTTGACACTGTCTCCACACCCTTCTTCTTCAGAACAGCTCTGGCACAAATTACTTATTAGAAACCAGTTGAGTAAGTAGTGGAGAATTTAAGGGATGGTTTCAGGGCACATGTCAATAGCTTTATTTTTCATTTGTTACCACTGCTGTAATACTTAGGCCCTGCTGGTCTAGTTATACACTGCAAGTAAACAAGGAGTATGTTGCTTGGTGAGCTGAGTGATTATTTTTCTGTGCTGAGTGTTTGACTGTCTGAGAGAACTGATCGCAGTCAGAATGAAGAAGACAGAAGTATGAGAAGAGAAGAAATGAAAGTGCATTTCTGTCTCTCTCTCTCTCTCTCTCTCTTTATCTCTCTCTCTCACTGAGAACAGCTTTTCCACAGCCACACAATAACAGCTGCCCATTAGTCAAATTCCTCAACCCAGCAAAACAATTATCCTGCCATCTCTCTCTCTCTCTCTCTCTCTCTCTCTCTCTCTCGCTCTCTCTCTCTTACTGAAGTTTCTGACTCATTTAGAAACATTTTTTCCCTCTGTCTCTGTCTCTGTCTGGGTCTGTGAGAGGAGAGCTAATTGTTATGAGTGTGAGGGAGACTAAAAGGACCCTCTGTATTCCTGTCACAAATAAACATGAACATTTATGAGACTCTCAGCTCAGCCCAGGGCAGAACACTGAGTTCTCTCTGCAGCCAAAACACTCCTGAGCCCAACGCCGCCCAACTCTGCTGTTTTTCAGAGGAGTGGGGCGCTGCAGAGGAGGGGCGTGTGTGCGGAGGGGCCCCGGCTTCGGCCCCTGGAGAATTTGAGTTGAAAGCCTCCAGACTTGTGTGATCTCTCCTCTGAGTGCTGAAAGGAAACATGGCTGCGGTGTTAGTGCGGCTGAGATTCTGTAGGTTCAGACAGAGGTATGGGGCAGGCTCTGCTCTGCGGCAGGAGGTGAAACCCTGGCTGGAAGTGAAATCCTGTGTGCACAGGAGAGTCAGAGGGAATCTCCTGTCTCCTCATCCCTGTCAGTTTTGTGGCGGGAGATTAGCATTTTTCTCTGGTTTCTGTGCAGCAGGGGAAGGCCACGTGAGGAACATGAACAGACAGGTTCTCCTGCATTGTTAATTTTCTTCTTCTTTTTCCTTTCACTTACAGTAGTTATGACCCAGCTCTTTGTCTGCTCCCGGTCAAATACCACACAGCTCAAAATCTGATCATTCCAAATGAGGCACATCCAAAACCATTCATTCAGGCAAGTGGCACCTCTTCCACTGAAGTTCTTCTCACTAAAAGAGTGGGGAGAAAGGGTTTAGCTAATGTGGGAAAACCCCTGGGTTTCCCTTATCTCAGACAGTCTGGATCCCAGTCCAGAACAGACCAGACACTGGACCACTGCTTGTCGGGAACAGTTTGTGTTTTGCAGCAGGAGTGACATTGTTGCAGTGGTCGCTGGGCAGCAGCATTGGCATTGTCACAGTGGTTGCTAGGCAGCAGCAGTGGCATTGTCACAGTGGTTGCTAGGCAGCAGCATTGGCATTGTTACAGTGGTTGTTCAGTAGCAGCTGCTATTGGTGGGAAGTCTTTGTAATTCCCACACTGTTCTCCTCTCTGTTCTGTTCCCGCCTCCTCATGTTTGTCTTCTCAGGATGTTACAGTAATGTTTCTGGGCCTGAGGGTAATATCCCATAACCTCAAATGTTCAGAGACCATTAATAACCATCTGAAACTTATCATTTCTCAGCAGACTCTGGGATAGGGCCGTTAAGTGTGAGCTCACATGCTGGCTCTTACTTACAAACTTGTCTTGAATCTTAAATCAGTCAAACTTGAGACAGTGCTAATCTCTCCCCGTTAGCCAGGCAGAAATGAGGAGGTTGCTTCTGGCTCTGCTTCACACACGTTCACACACACACACAGCCTTAGCTGGTCTTCTGTGCCTGTGCACTGCAGGGCTGCTTTAAATGTGACACACAGAGAGAGGCAGTGATATTCTTGGAATTTTTTACCTCAGGCTGCTGGGATCCCTGTGCAGTCATGTGACCTGTCTGTCACAGCTGATGTGATGATCTGGGAAACTGGACAGTCTTGGAGCTACCTGAGGGAGAGCTGTGTGTGTGTGTGTGTGTGTGAGAGACAGAGAGAGAACCTCCCTGCATTGCTGATGGTAAAATGAAAGCCCTGAAGGAGTTTAACACTGTGAGAATCCGACAGGTTATTGTTACCATCTCTGCTGGACTGTGATGTGGAGGGGCCGGAAATGGGATGAAGGGGAGGGAAGGGTGCAGGGAGGTGACACTTACACAGTGAGGTTGAGCGAGATTGTGTGAGATCCTGGGAGAAAGTTCAGGGAAGCTCTTGGTCATGATTATCAGTGTCTTTGAAACTAACATAAAACCTTGTGTGTGTACAGTAAAGAGTTAGGCTGTACCTGGATGTGGAAATGAAACCTCATGCATGTACAGTAAAGTAAGAGTTAGGCTGTATGTAGATGTGGAAATGAAACCTCGTGCGTGTACCGTAAAGAGTTAGGCTGTACCTGGATGTGGAAATGAAACCTCGTGTGTGTACCGTACAGAGTTAGGCTGTATGTAGATGTGGAAATGAAACCTCGTGCGTGTACAGTAAAGTAAGAGTTAGGCTGTACCTGGATGTGGAAATGAAACCTCGTGTGTGTACCGTACAGAGTTAGGCTGTATGTAGATGTGGAAATGAAACCTTGTGCGTGTACCATAAAGAGTTAGCCTGTATGTGGATGTGGAAATGCTGGGTAATTAAGTAAGGCCAAAATGAAGTGAGGTCCAGTTTGAAAAGGTTGGCATATAACACACAGAGACTGTCTCTAGCCTGTGAACTGGGAGACCACGGAGTCAGGGCAGGAATAAAATAAAACCTTACAGGTTATGTTTAGTTTTTCCTTCTGAAAAATCTGCTTTAAATTCCCATAAATCCAGGGCTTGCAGCTAATCCAATGAAAAGATTTGGTTTCTTAAAAGATTAATATTCTCTATAGACTGACCGGACAGAAACATGAACATTTTATCAGAGGGAGGAGCCATGCACTTACAGAGGCTTATCCTCAAACAAAACATTCAGTACCCTATATCGTGTGTGGGTGTGGGTGGGGTGCAGGTAGAGATTAAGGGTGTTGAGAGGCATGGCAGAAGGGAGGCACCTGTATCTTCCAGCCTGTCTGTTTGTATCTCAGACACTCACTCGCTCTCTCTCTCTCTGTCTATGTCTCTGGCCTGACCATTCTTGAGGACAAGCTGGTATTTCAGGTCATAGGTAATGATCTTTCAGGTCATATGTAATGATATTTCAGGTCATATGTGATGATATTTCAGGTCATATGTAATGATATTTCAGGTCATAGGTAATGATCTTTTAGGGCATATGTAATGATCTTTCAGGACATATGTAATGATATTTCAGGTCATCTGTAATGGTATTTCAGGTCATAGGTAATGATCTTTCAGGGCATATGTAATGATATTTCAGGTCATATGTAATGGTATTTCACTCTCACTCACTCACTCATTATTTAAGCTGCTTATCCTAATTAGGGTCACAGGGGGTGGAGCCTATCCCAGCAGTCATGGGGTGAAAGGTGGGGAAACACCCTGGACAGGTCGCCAGTCCATCGCAGGGCAGACACACAGACAAAGAGACACACAGACAGAACGGGATTTAATTCTTTGTTTAATTCTTTCACGCGCACACTCACACACACACACACACACACACACACACACACACACACACACACACACACACACACAAACCTTATTTGTTCTTGTGTTGCCTTTTATAGGGTTTCTGTATTTAAGAGTCTTTGTCGTGAAAGCTTGTGATGCTGTTTTTGTATTTAACTATTCAGTTTAAATAATTTTTGAGATTATTTAATGTGACTTTTAATTCCTAGTAAATGAATTCTCTGCAGATGAAACTGCAGTAATAGCCCTCTTTTGCCTCCTCTTCGCAGCGGTCTTCTTTTTTGAAAGCGCTGAAACAGAGATGTGTTAAATCACAGTCAGATTGCGTGACATAGCCAAGCTCTTATCGAGACGGGCTGATCTTTGGCCAAGACATCTGACCCAACTCTCATCAGCAGATATTCCAGGCCATTCCAACAGCGTCTGTGCACTGTGCGTCATGTCTGGCATTACAGCTGCAAGACAAAAAAAACACAGAGTCAAAAGTCGTGTGAGCGTGGGTGCATAAAATATGGAGCGATGAAGAGTAGTGAGCGTGTAATTACAGGGCTGTGTTTAGAATCTCTTTAAATAGTGCAGTTTACATTACGTTTTCATAATGAATACTGACAGCCTAAACAGAGACACCTGCCAATCAAACAAACAATTAATCTTGGGTAATTAAGTCCTCATTAGTGAAAGATGAAGTCATAACTCATTGATAACGGTTGTCACACCTGCTGCTGTGGAGCACGGGGGCCTGTTCTGGTCTGGTCTGAACTGGATCTGATGAAGAGGTGTGAGTCATAGAGATCCTCTCTGAAACTGTGGCACTTTGTTAGGATTTTGGACACAGGCTGTTTAAAGAGGCACAACTGGGCTGGCATCTCTGTGCGTGTGTGTGTGTGTGTGTGTGTGTGTGTGTGTGTGTGTGTGTGTGTGTGTGTGTGTGACAGAGTAGCTGAGTCACTGTACAGAGACCTCTCTCTCTCTCTCTCCCTCGTTCTCTCTCCCTCTCTCCCCCTTTTCCCTGTCTCTCTGCTCTCAGAGAGAGTCAGGTCTTGTTCATCGCCACATGCTGGGGACAGTTGTATTAAGAGACAGATGAAGACAGCCACATTCTAGGCCTCTTCGTTTCACACAGACTCAGATCATTTTCGGCAGTGAATCTGTATGTGTGTGTTCACTGGCATTTGAAGTAGAACTAGTTTCAGTGGAGATCATTTCTTTAACAGTATTGTTGAATTATCCCAGTTGGTGTTTTGCGTGACCCACAGAAACTCACTGTTGAGTTTTGCAGGTTTCACTTGACAGACCGTTTATTTTCTTCAGACAGACAACGTGACTCCTGGATCTTTGGATCTGTATTGTCCGTCAGAATCGATGAAATAAGGTTATGTTTCTCAGTGAGTTTCCCCCTCTGTCCACCCCTCCTTTACTTTCTCTCCTCCTTCCCTGCCCCCCCCCCCTCGTTCTCCTGTCCTCTTTGGGGAGAATGGTGAGGTGTTCTCAGAAGAGTAGAGAACAGAGACAAAGGGGAATTCAGAGAAAAGAACAGAGCTTCTTTTGCTTTCACTCCCGTCCACGGGTTTTTGTTACACGAGTCAGTTTTCCTGTTGTAACTCTACCTGCTCTATTCCCTGCCACCAGTTACACAGAAACTCAGTCAAATCAGGGCGGTGAGACGTGTCCTTCATCTTACGAATACAAAGGATCAGAACTAATAATAATACCTGTGTGATCAGTTTAAAAATTAAAAAAAAAAATAACATGACAGGGTGTTACAGTGTCCCTGCATATGAAGTCTGGTGTGTATGTGTGTGTGTAATATATGTGTGTATGCATAAAAAAGACAAGAAAGTGCAGAGTGATTTGTGAGGTGGTATTATGGTTTGTTGTATGTGGTATTCGTCCAAAATCCTCTGGTAAACACTGAAGTGCTGCAGTGAGTAGCTCTGCTCTACTCTACAGAGAGCACTACCTCAGGTGTTAGGTGTAACTGAGACAAAATAACTTCACCGTTGTGACATACTCATATTGCGTGTTAATAACACTCTGTTATTAAACCATATCCATGTCAGTGCTGGTATGGAGATATAGATTTAGATGAAGGTGCAAAATAACTACTGATGTGAAAAACATTCATCTTAACTGAAGAATGCTACTGAAACATACATCGCAAAGACGGAGAGATTCAGTGGAATCAAAAGTGAAAAAACTCTCTCTCTCTCTCTCTCTTTCTCTTTCTTTCTTTCTTTCTTTCTTCACAGTAATGAGCGTGCTCGGTGGATCAGCTCATTGGACCAGACCAAGAGCGACAAGAACACAGACAGAGCCAGTGAGTTGATAAAACAGCACCACCTGCTGGTGATGTTAGAAAACACACATCCTCTGACATGGCTGGGAATCTTACACATTCACAGAAGTTGTTTATAAGTCATTCAATTCTTACTGCAGTAATTTTGAGGAATTGTGATGATACTTTGTTTTTTTAAAAAAAAAAGCACCAAATTAACAGCTTAATCATTAAAACATATTGGTTTAAGGCGTTGAAGTTAGTAAGTGTTATATCTGTTCAGAGATAGAAATATGACTCACTAATGGGTTAGCTTGATAAAGAAAGTTAGTTTTCAGCTGTGTGTGGCTGTGTGATTTCATCTTTCCTGGTGTGTTGATTGTGGTGTGTCAATGACAACGTGCAGCTGCATACTGCAGGTAAACTGATATATTTTCTCTCTCCACCACAGACATGATGCAGGTGGAGGTGACGCGGACGTACACGGCCAGGCAGCCAGACGAACTCTCCTTACAGGTGGCGGATGTGGTACTGGTGTCCCAGACAGTGGAGGACGGTCAGTACTCCTCCATCCCTCTCTTTCAGCCCGTTTCTCTATCAAGTTTCTCACTTCTGTTCCTCTTACAACTCCGCCCATGCTCCACCCAATTCACAACCCGCCATATCTTATCCTGTTATCTGTCCACTGAAATGATCTTTTTGATGCTGTCTGTAGTTGGTCATATAGTGAAAATGATGATAAGATTCA
Organism: Chanos chanos; assembly: GCF_902362185.1. Taxonomy (NCBI): domain Eukaryota; kingdom Metazoa; phylum Chordata; class Actinopteri; order Gonorynchiformes; family Chanidae; genus Chanos; species Chanos chanos. The sequence continues at coordinate 28,457,965 of NC_044496.1, forward strand.
TGAGTGAGTACAGGATGTACATATAGGAAATATGGGACACAGCGTATGTTGAGTAAATGTTGACTGCACAGTATGTTTGTTAAATATAGAATGCACAGTATGTTGATTAAATACAGTGCATGAAGTATGTTGAGTGAACGATGTTAAGTGAGTATAGGATGTAAAGTATACTGTGTGAACGGGTGTTAAGTAAATAGAGGATTATTAAAGTAGGAGCTTCCACGTGGTTGTTAGAGTTAAGAGGGCGGGAAAATGTTGTTTTCTTTCATTTCCTCCTTAGCCTGAAAAAAACATTATTTTCTTTTGTTCCCAAACAGGAAACATAAACAGAAATATTATTAAACAGAACTATTTTCTCAAAACAATGCAAAAATGATTTTTTGAGGGCTTCAAATTGCAAATTTTCTTTTTACCAAAATGTATTATTTGTTTTCTGATCCAGAAGTTTTTTTGTTTTGTTCATTTTTTGTTTGTTTTTTAGACATTGACACACTCCCTCACACTGCCCCAGTTTGAGGAGTATTTTGTTTACATGTGGGCATACTTTCAAAGTGAAACATGTCGTTCTCTTGCCCGACAGGCTGGTATGAGGGTGAGCGTTTGCGGGACGGGGAGAGAGGCTGGTTCCTGGCAGAGTGTGCCCAGCAGATCACCTGCCCTGCCACCATCGAGAGGAACATGCAAAGAATGGATCGTCTCAAAGGCCTGGAGACCAATGTCTGAGCAGGACACACCCACGGGTGGACAGCCAATGGGAGCGTAAAGAATCTGTGCAGAACATTTAATGCTTCCACCCACAGGGCAAGAGCAGCTCCCTCAGTGACTTTCTCTCTGTACAGGTGAACACTGACAGGACTTGGCAGCACATTTTTACCTGTGTCATTTATTTTGAGTGACAGCTGCTCTGTCCAGCCTTCGTCCACAAGATTCCCTCACCCACTCCTCCACAGGGCAAGAGGCAATGAAGAACAGCGAGGAGGAGTCCTTACTATCACAGTAAAAGACAAGCTGTAGAGTATGCTTTGGAGAATACACAGACCCAAGTACACTGTATGCTAGAGCCCTGAGGTCTCATGATGTGGACACCCAAAGGCTGTTTCCTTTTTTAAAGAGTGGGACCAGTGTAACAGACTGTCTGCTGAACAGCATCAGATGGAGTTTTCTCTATTGGTATTATTTTTGTGATGTGTTTATTGTTGAATATGGTTTTGATTGATGAATATGTGTACAGTGAGACAGAAACACTACAGTAGAGTAATCCTGTGATGTTTGTTAGGACGAGAGAGACCTGAGAAAGTGTTTACACCTCACTGAAGGAGTCAGGTGTGTCTGTGAGGAGGTTAATGAGATAGACATGTGCTGTTAGTGTTGAACTGCTTCACAGATTTGATCTTGTCACAAAGACTCTTTTGTTAACCAAAAAAAGAAACAAAACAAGTCAAACCAACCTAAACTGGAAAAAAAGGAGATACATGGAATCACAGCTGTAAGTAAAGTAAAATATCTTCTTAAATTAATTAATATAAGGAGATATTTTATATAATATAACTTCATAATATTCTTTCAGATTATGAAGCCATGATTATGACTTGTTCAGATTATTTCAGATTATAAAGATAGAACTGTAATGGAGTTTCTTCCAGGCCTAATATGAAGGACAAATGAGCACCAAGCACTCTGGCATGGTCAGTGTGTGTGTGTGTGTGTGTGTGTGTGAGAGTTTGGAGGAAAATGAAAGGCCACTGAGGTTGCGGCTCTCACCTGTCTGACTTGCCAACATCAGTCACAGAGAACATGCCTTTAGTGTGTTAGAATTAACCCTAAACCCCGCCCTTTTTAGCCACGCCCCTGGATCCTCCCCCTGCTCTTCAACCTTCTCTAAGCTCAGACATGCAGTTCACACTAGCGCTGGCTCTCAGGGAAAATGGAGACATAATCATTGTAAATCTTGCTAAATGTAAATATGTATCAAATTACCACACATTTTAAACCTGTAATGAGTCCTCATGTAGATTTATATTGTTCATTCTATTGAAATATGTACATTCATATGTCATATAATGCTATTAAAATATGTACATGACTATTTCAGCTGTTTTATTGATCGTACATGAAAATAAATGGCTTATTTTGCTCTAACATTTCCTTATCGTTTATGGTTCTTGAACATGGCGTTTTGTAGGATTTCTTGCCTAAGTGTTTATTCTGGTTATTTCCGCAGATGGTAAAAATGTACCAACATCACTTCAGATCAATTTCAAAACAATCACAATTCAAGATGAAAATTTGTCAGAAGAGACTTCTATTGATTGTCAAATTTGCCATAAATATTACTACACACACTTCAGAAATGGGGTGATCAGAATGACTGCATTACTTTCAACAAGTTTCATCACCAGTTTATATCACATTGGTTTAAAGAATGCACATAAATTTAACTACTACATTGAATGTATCCATTCAAACTGTTTTGGAAACCCTCATATGATGTGAAAAAAGGTCACTGACAAAAGTTGCAACCAATATGATCAAAGTAGACAATCATCCAGTCATCACAACAGTCGAATGACGTTTTTCTCTCCTGATTCTGAGAAGAGCACCACAGATGGAGACTTGCCATGGTGAGTGAGTGATTAGACTAGCCCTCAAAAGGGAGCAGAAATTGGCATGAAAAGGCCTACAATACCAGCACTGGACAAACGGCACCTCTGTGTGTTAAGTGAATGCATGCAGCCTTTCCAAGAATAACATTAGGTTTAATTTGTTGCCTTGAGTCAAGCCCTTAATTTGATTTGATTTAGTTTGATTTAACTTTGACATGACTGGCCAATTCAATAACTGCGCCTTCTCTGATATTACAGACTGCACTGCTAACAAATGAAAACAGAGACTTTAATGAATTTCTTGTTTCTTGTTTTGTTATAGTTTTATGTCATTTTTTTTCAGTCTTGCCCTCTTAATGAGTGATTGTTAATGATGAAAAATATTTGACATTGCATTTCTTTGTTTTTGAATAAATAAATAAAGTGGAAATGCATGTTTTCTTTGTAAAACAGGTTGGCAGTATGGAATTGAAGCTCAAAACTGAGCTGAAATAAATATAAGTATAAATATATAAAAATTAAATATATCTAAATGCTCTATAAGAACACTCTGAAATCATTACTAGAATGTCCTCAACAGGTTGTGTTGGGATGTCCTGCACACATTCAGGAAACCCTACAGACAAACATTTTTAACATCTCTCTGTCCTGAGGATCCAGTCTAGGGCCATGCTGCAGAGTGGTGCTATGCCAGACATGGCCAGAATATGCAGAACAGGCTTTGCCAGAGAGCATATTGTAAATGTCCAGAAAACTGCACAAAGAAACAGCTGTGTTAAAACTATATACAAATTTATATTTTATATAAACAAACAAACAAAAATAACTGCAAAAAGGCTGTTTGAAAACATTTCTGGAATGTCCAGATGAGGTTGTGCTAAGACGTACTATAAATGTACAGAAAACCCTACGCAAGAAAAGTTTTAACTGTTTTAAAGAAACATCATCACAATTTTTCCACCACTTTATAAAAATATTGTTTCAATGGAAACTGACTGGCATTGATGTGCCGTAACTTTCTCAGTAAAACTGATCAGGATGACTGACACATGACTGCACATACAGATGGCACACAGATGGCAAGCAGCTCAGAGATTAAGAAACACCAAAATCACACATATATCACATTTACTTATTTATTTATTTAATCAGCAGATGAAAAATAGATGGGGTGCCATGATGTGAGGACCACAGAGGTGACTGAGCCATTCAGCTGACTGAAGGAGAAATGAAGATTTTAGGAGTCCTGCAGACTGAGGAAAGTCTGAACTGTTTTGGGAGAGAGAGAGAGAGAGAGAGAGAGAGAGAGAGAGAGAGAGAACAGTAAGCGAAGATACTCCTGCAATATCCTGAACACTTCCTATCAACACAGTGAAGTACACAGAGTAAGTGTTAAGTGTAAGTGTGGTTTGTACACAGTAATCAATGTGAACAGACTGACCAGTCAAACCATTAGTACCAGTGGCTCTCTGAGGTTTACCTGTTAAATTCTGCAGCTGATTCCTCTCCCCCAGGTTACGCTGAAGCATTTCAAGCACCTCAAAGTATCTGAAGAGTGAGTCTTTAGGCCAACTCACTCTTTCAGTCTCCTCTTTTTCTCGTATCACCCGCAAATTCTCCTCCACATACGTCTCCCAGTCCACCTCTCCTCTCATCAGGTGACTGCTGAAGGAACTGGACACTGGGCAATCTTCCTCCAGGTCATGCTCAGATAGACAGGAGGTGTGACTGCTCAAACAATCACATTACACATTCACACTTATGAGAGTGAAATGATTATGTGATACCTGATAACAAAGACACGCAAACTACTTGTACAATTTTCTACTCTTTTCAGACTGACAAAATTTACTAGAGGCTATTCTGCGTCTTGTATGCTTGCTGCATGTAACTCACCCCGTCAACTTTGAATGGCTTAATCTCCTAAAACCCCCCCCCAAAAAGACAGAAAAAAAAGAAACATGAGGCACATATCTACATTTACATTACACTTATTCATTTAGCAGATGCTTTCATCCAAAGCAACTTGTAAAACAGGGAAAATTCAAATAAAGCAATAGCCACTGAGGAACTGTCTGTTGCATAAGTGCCACCGCTACATTCAGTGTTAGACCAAATACAAATGCAGGAATGTTGAAGGAAAATAAGAGAGTGAAAAAAACAAGTGGGTCAGTAGCCCCCATAATATAAACTATCAGCAATAAGTACCACAAAAAGTGCTAAGTAGAACCAGTCTGAATAAAATATTTAAATGAATACAGTAGAGCATACATTATAATAACAACCTGAATTAAGAATGAACATACTTGTGCTCGATTTCTGCTTTAAAGATGCGAGCTTTTGTCTCAATTTCTCGCTGATGCCTTAACTTGGAAATACTGCCCCTAATGGCCTGGAAGTTGTTCACTTTGGATAGAAAACAAACATGGTTTTGCTCCATTGCTCCATTTCAGTTGCTAAAACATTTAATTTAATATACATTTTGCAATGCATACCCAAAATGCCAATAAAAATGTTGCGAAAGATAAAGGCGCCAATGAGCAGCCAGACGACAATGAAAATGCTGCAGATCGCTTGGTTCAGTTCTGGAACTTTCCATGTCTCAGCCAATAGTGGATACCAGTGATCTGCCGTAAAGAGGATGAAGAGGGTGATGAAGGCAGATGTCATGTCTCTGAAAAAAGAAGGCTCAAGATGACTACGAAATACAAAAATGGTTTCATTGAATTATCACTGAATATCATGAACTGCTTCATTTGAATATTCAATACTCAAATTTTTTATCTGTGAGGTCTGCATATTTTGTCTGATAGGTTCCAATAACATGTCAGGAACTTTTTTTTTTACCCACCACCTTGAAAAAAGATAAAAAATGAAATTTCACAGAAAATACAGCAATTTGACCGAAATGCTTACTTGAAACTTCCTCTGTAGACCAGCCCCTCCACCTTGGAGTGATAATAACTGTGGAATATGTGAACGCCCATCAGGGCAAAAATGAAGAACAACACCAGGAGAAGCAGGAAGACGAAGGTCATAGCCTGAAAGAATTGGCGTTGTGAGTATGGTTAGAGATCTGTGGTTTATTGACGGTGCAGAAACAAAAAAGAAGACACTCTCAATTAAGGCATGTGAACAATTTGTTAATAAGTTACAAAACATTTGATTATATACCTTAAATGCTTTGGACACAGTCAAGAACAGAATTTGAAGCTGTCTAAATTTGGAAACCATCTTCAGACTGCGGAGGAAACGAAACTTGCGCAAGAAACCAACAACCTCCAGGGTCCCTGGGTCTGTACCTTGGAAGGCCTGCAAGATCTCAGACAGGAAGGACTGAAAAACAATATTCATTTTTTACATTTTTTTAGCATGGAAATGTCATTAACTTGTTCTGAAGTTCAACCAACCATTCAAATCAAAAATATACTCCAAGCTGGAGGACTTTCTTCAAAAAGACTGTCGAGTGGGGTTAGAGTAAGATTCTAACTACAGTATAGCTCTAGGGGAGTGCGACTACTACCTCACCTTCCCTCCTTCTAGACTTTATAAGTAACAAAACCGGGACTATTGCATTTGTGAGGATGAAAAAAAAAGTTACCAAATCTTACCAAAACGGTTACTACCAAATCAAAGATGTTCCAGGCGCTTTTCCAAAACCCGGTAAAGTCGTCTACCCATTTGAGTAAAATCTCCAAAAGAAAAACAACTAATGTAAATGCATCCAGCGTGTCCAGAACCAGTTTCAGGACCTCCAAGTCTGGGTCCATGTTGTCTGTGATTTCTGTGGGGCAGAATTGAGCACCATCAAGAAGAGAACAGATCAGGTTATGCAAATGTATGTTTATAATTCTTGTAATCTTTAAATGAATTGTGACTTCACAACAAAAATGGCTGTTCTGAAAGGTGGAGTCTACATTCAAGGAAAGCATTTCATATTCCTTACCTGTTTGGATGCCCAACACAACTGTGTTCAGAAATATGAGGAAGACAATGATATATGAAAACCAGGTGTCTGTGGAGAACTCAGTTAAGGTGGAGTAAAATTCTGCATCTTACATCAAGTAAATCTACCATCGTATTTTCTATATACGTGTAGACACCATATTATTCCATATTTGAGAAAAAATTAAAAAACAAAAACACCAGAACTTAAATCTATATATCATATATTCACAATGAAAAACAAAAATAGCATATAGAGAAACCTCACGGTTTACATTACAGTGGAAACAAAAGTATTATGAGAGAGGAGATCCTACTGGAACTCTTACCTTTACACAGTATAAATTTGGGAATATTACTAACAATATATTCTATAACCAGTGTGTACTCTGCTCTGGTCTGCTGGTCTTTCCATTCGACCAAAGAGGATACACTCCAGAATCCAGTGGGCGAACATATTGAGGGGTGGATAACGGTTGTGGCGGTTCCGTAGCCGGCCCAGTCTGCGGTCTTCCTCTGTGATAATACCTTCCCTCTGGGGAGACATCTCAAACTGGACCAGGTGGTGAGAATTCCTCCCCTTCTTACTGATATATGTATCGTAGTCTGACACACACACACACACACACACACACACACATAAAACAGAACATAAAAGATATGACATGAACACCCAACGGCAGAACTACTGTGCTTTTGTCTGATGTGATGACATATTTTAACACAGTCATGCACAATAACACACTTACATTGGAGTAAATCAATCCGTGTCACAACCGAAGAACTATTTGCACGGAACGCTTTGGAAAGATATTAACATTTTGCATTTTTAAGGTTTTCTTAAAGAGTTTTTATAGTTTTTTTTTTTTTTACAGTAACAATATTTCCCAAGTCACTCCTATTCATTGCCCTAAAGACCGTTGCATCCAACTCAGCCGAACCGCACCTAGTGCATCTTTGATGTGATATTGTGGCACTGCGCAGTGCTCTCCTCGTAGTTGACAACTGGCAAGACGGAAGGTCTGGATGAGTTTGCTGCGGATCAGCTCTTCACGTTGAAGAAAACGATCATGCTTAGAATAGTCATGTTCAATTACTGCAGGGTCCTGCAAGTGCGTGAGATTTTACTTACAACGGCGCCAGTTTATATGTTTTCACACTTATTCATTCACACAGCTCAGCTGATGAGAAGTACAGTCAGTGTGTCGGCAAAATAACGAAAGTGGAGATTTCTGCGATCTCAATTTTTCTGACAGGAGCAGTTGTAACACTAAATTACAAGACAATCATTATGCTCAGGACACCAAAACCTAGGACGGACCCAGAGTTGAAATATATTTGTAATTAAAATGTAGTCAAAGTACAATCATTAGAAGAGGTGACAAAAAATGCAAAGATATATTTAACGACACATTCAGTGAGGAGAGACAATATACAACATAGCAGTCCAAAAATAACTAGTATAGTCTGAATCAATACAGTCTCCCCTACATAGACAATTTTGGATTATATTTTTACAGTTTACAAGACTTCTTATCGTCATTTTCTAAAAGTGTGGTTGAGGTTTATGTCAGTTTTGAACATGCCTGAGTCTCCATGTCTTCTCAGAGTGCAGTTACTGCTCTTTCAAACAGAGCGACAGACCGAACCGTTAACTGTTCGATTGATCGGTTGTTTTAGCATCATCATTATGAAACGAAGAACTGTTATGGCGTCACTGTTCCGTGACTGTCTTGCGTGCGGTCTTGCTTTCTTAATGATCAACCTTCACATCTAACCAGTACCGAAAGGAGGACAAGTTTCTGTTAGCACTTACTTTACCAGAATGTCGAACAATTACTGTGCTGACTATGCTAAGCGTTCACGTTAGATTTTTACGCAATTGCACAGCGATTGGAAATGATACTGTTACTGTAGCCTATACATTAACAGTACCCTAGTAAGAAGCACGAAATTATAGCGTGTTTAAAAACGTAAATCGAGGAAACCTTTAGCAATAAAGCCGATCATAACCTTTCCATTATCATACCATAGAACGTCCTGTGTCTATGCCTACGGCTTTAGGCTACACTTAGCGCTTTTTAATCGGAAACCATATAAACGCGAGTCTACAAACTTGAGAAAAGAAACAGTATGATTTCACATTCACTTACAAATAATAACTCGCAAGTATTACCAATACACCTCTCTACCCTAACAACAAAATCCATTTCCCGACAGAAGTACAGATAATAGGGATCACATATAATCCTAATTAATTAAAACTGATCAACTAATTACACCTGTCAGTTCTGTGCTGAACCAATCTTGTTCGTTCGCGCATCAAATAGCCCACTGCTAAATGCACCTGGTGGTAAGCGTCAACAAATATGCTACATTTCCACTCTACATTAACTATGAGGTAATATACTTTATTTTAATGTAATGCTCTATTTGTCAGTCTCTCGGTTATATCTATTCATAGATGACACAGTACGTTCAAAATTGTGCTGCGGTGTGCTGTTCTCACAAACCACATGCTTCACTCTGGCTCTATCTTCATTACACAGGTGTCAAGTACAAGAGAGAGTACTGAATTAATCTTCTTGTGAACAGACGCATCACTGCTCCACAGTTCAGACATGCCCACTGGACCTGCTCTCTCCTCATACATCTGTATCCTTCCTCAAATCTGGGTTCCAGAGCCTTTTGGCTGCTCCATGCATTACATGGGACAATGGGAGAACACTCATTTTGGCTCTCATCTGTGGAACAGGCTGCCTGAATCAAGAACTTACCTTTTACTGTTGTGTATTGAGCAACACACAGTGATTCTATGATACTGCTTTAATTTTTTTTTTTTAATGATTTGAATCTTCGCATGTGTCTAATAGCACTCACTCACGATCTAATCTGCTTATTCTAATTAGGGTCGCTGGGGGTCCTATCCCAGCGCTCATAGGGCGAAAGGTGGGGAAACACCCTGGACAGGTTGCCAGTGCATCGCAGGGCAGACACACAGAGAAACACACTCATACACACATTCATACCTAGGGGCAACTTAGTGTCTCCAATATGCCTAACCTGTATGTCATTTGACTGTGGGAGGAAAACGGAGCTCCCGGAGGAAACCCACACAGACATGGGGAGAACATGCAAACTCCACACAGAAAGGACCCTGGCTGCCCAGCCGGGAAACGAACCCAAGACCTTCTTGCGGTGAGGCGACAGCCACACCTGTGCCACCATGCCGCCTCTCTTAATAGCACTGTTTAATTAATTTTATCAGACGGATACCGTCACATACATGATCATGATTTACTGCTTTTAACTGTTTTAAATGTTTTTAATTTGCCAAGTTCCACCTGTTCTTAACCTCTTATGTAAAATTTATGCGATATCTTTACCAATATCATAATACAATATCTTAGAAATGGTATTTTTGTGAGGGAGGGCATACTGAAAATGGTGCTCTGTATATTTTTACTCTTCTATTGCACCAATTGGACACACTAAACAAAACAGACAAACCACCCATCTGAGAACTCCTGTGTGTTCCACATTTACTGCAGAGCTGGTACATTATGTCCATCACTGAATGACATTCTGGGGGTTTTTGACACTTAAAGAAGAACTACAGGTTTTCCACTTTCTGTCAGAAGAGAAAGTGGTTTATTTTTCTCTTGTCTGCTCAGCTTTGGGTTCAGTCTGAGGGGTGCTTTCTGCCTGTGAGCCTACAGTCTCTAATGTTGCCATGCCACCGCTGACAGGCACTGCCACCACTGTACCGGCTGTGGTGCCCCCTGCTGGCAGGTGCTGAATGCCGGTGCCGAGAGCGGGAAGCGTGACAAGCTGAAAGGGGCTGACGACTTTGACGATCGTGGCTCCCGCCGTCCCGTCCTGCACGGCGGCAGAGCTCAGCACCGTCAGGTTTGAGGCGTCCGGCTGGAGCTCCGTACCCCCGGGGGACGCCAGCAACGTGTAACCCCCTAACAGGGAGGGCTGTGCTGAGGCAGTGAGCATCTTATCCAGCGGGAAGCTGGCTAACGAGGTAACTGGCAGGGTGATGTGTGTGGCCTGTGCAGTCACGGTTGCCACACTGCCCGGGCCTGAGATAGCACGGGTGAGACGTTGGCGTTTGGTCTGGGGGGGCGTCGCCACTGGGGTCAGGGTCATGAGGACGTTGTTGAGGTGCTGCGATTTGCTTTTCAGCTCCTTGGCTCGTTTCCGATGCTCATCGCACTGCTGCTCCAGGGCTAAAAGACCAGAGGAGAAAGAAAAACATATAAACACAACAGGAATGTTCAAGATCCAACAGAGCAAAATCTAAATCTTTCACTATAATTTGGGCGTGGTTTGAGGTGAGAACTTAACTGTTTCTTTGAAATGTCACTTTGCTAGCTGACAGAGGTAAAATTCCGAACAAATTTTCTGTACTTTTTCATACTTGATTCTTGAAGGGAAAGCTTTAAAAGCATTTTGGGGATTTTTTTGTCTTTCACGTTTTCTCAGCAATGGTCAGAAATGGTATTATCACAGTATTACAAGGTAATAAGCCTCAATGGGGAGAGATGATCACCATCTATGAGAACACATTATAAAGGCTGAGAAATCAATATCCTGAACCAAAACTTCACAAAAAGCTGATTTTGCAAACTGCACGTTGCAGTGGGCCTGGGCTGGGGTCTTAAGGTCCAGGGGTGAAGTCTGGCCATTCATCTGGACTCCTTTTCTCTCAGTCATTGTCAGGGAGGTCTTTGGGATAGATTGGAACATGGGAACTATTTTTACTGAATATTTGGTTATTCTTACAAAATCGCAACATCTACTTTGCATGCAGTCACCCAAATCAAATAACAATTTACAAAATATGATAAAATGAATGCTCATCTCTCTCTAGCTCTGAACAATCTTTGTGGTTAAATCTGGAAGCTCGAACAGAGGGAACATCCCAGTTGTTAATACTGAAACATCTGAAACACATTTATTAGCAAAGAAAAAAATGATTCTTGCTTATATTCAAGTTATATTCCAGCTGACATTAGCAATTTTATTAAGCAAGCCAGGTTATAAGTGTTGTGTGGAATCACACCCCACATCATGGCTTTTGATAAAGGAGATGAAAACATCCATTATCTGACACCAAACGGCAGTGCAGGTCTGCTGAGATACATTAAGTCGAATGGCAGTAGTACCGTTCATGGATAGCAATGCTCTCCCAGAGTACAACTCAGTACAATCCTGTCATGCATGTCAGTGCTCTGATTGACATTCGAGTGAGCCAATCAATATGCTAATGATTAGAACACCTCTGTATGCGAACAGATCAGCATCTGTGAAACATCTGTTAAGCCTTCGAAGTTGAAAACTAACAGGTATGTAGGGCTGGAACATCAGAGATGAGAGGTCAAATCTTATTGGACACTACACGTGAACACTAAGATGAGTGACAGATGTCAGGCTGTAGAGAGATCTCGTACATTCCAGCCTCTTTTGGACAGGGCTGATAACACTACCCACCCACTAGGCTTCGAGTGTACTGCTCTCGGCACCGGTCCATTTGGCTTTTGTGGCTGGCCAGGACCTTCTTCACCAGGTCCAGCATTCCAAAGTTCTGCACGATGTTGTTGAGAAGCACCGCGTCTGTATTGCAGAGACAAACAAAACAGAGTTAAAATAGACTGATGACAGATATGATGAACAGAGCAGAAAAACTGGTCAGTACAGTCATTTAGACCTGCTTCAGTCATTTAAATTAATTCATTCATTTAGACCTGCTTCAGTCATTTAAATTAATTCATTCATTTAGACCTGCTTCAGTCATTTAAATTAACTCATTCATTTAGACCTAATTACAGGCCTAGTGAAGTTGTTTATTTTTACTTAATGAGTAAAACAATGGCATTGATCCATGTGCACTTCAATCACTTACTTTGCTCAGATTGATGTGAAAATATTATATTACCCCAAAAAACAACATCATGTATGGAAATCAAAACATAAGAAGCTTAAAATGTTTTTGGGATGTTTACAAAAACATATAAGATATACAGGGCACTTCCAAAATGAATTATGATAAAAGTGAGGAAGAGTCCATATATGAAGACCAAAAGAATTAACGAGCTCCATTTAATAACTGCTCAGGAAAACTTTGAGACTTTGATAAAGAATAACTTCACTCTTTCATTATGTCCCTAAAGTTTCAAAACATTAGGAAACTAATCTTTAATGTCCCCTTTTCTTCACTGTGGGAGACACGCCTTTTCCCTGCACACTTTTAACATGTCGACTGAATGACATTATGACTCAGTCAGGCTTTCACACATTCGACTGAAATAACTGTCATGTGTGTTATTATATAAGGACTGAAAGGTAAGGAGAGAGACTTAGTAAGCGAGGACACTGAAGAAACAGCTACCAGTGACTTGAAGTGGAGGTTCCTGAATACGATCCTGAAGGCCTTTCAGGGTCTCCTGGATCTCCTGCTGGAAGTCCTGCATGATGTCATCCAGCACGCCGGCGTCTCTCAACTCCCGCCAAAACATCATACTGTCCTCTGGTGACACAAACGTTACCTATCAGCTACAACCTTAGGGTCAGTCAACCTCAAATGAGCATTTACGCAGCACATACAAACACATTATTGCCTCATGTCTGAAACTACAATTACAGTCTGTTTTTTCTCCAGCCTCTAACTGCTCCAGCTGTTTTTTCACCCTCATTGTTTTAAAATGTTGTCAAACATCTTACAAAGATTTTCATATTTTGAATCGCTCTTGCAGTGTTTCTTCCTCTGAGGCATTCTAACTCCTGTTATAGATTTAACAATATTATACATTTCTAAAAACGGTGTGGTTTTATGCAGTGTTTTATTCCTGTTAAAGAGAACATGACTGATTCTGTGAATTACTGACATGAAACACTGTCAGACTCACCCCCAATCGCCGTAACCCACTCAGTACTGTCCTCTGATACATCCGCCTGAGAGCCGTTCACTTGAAAAGACATTTGAAGGGAAATGTGACATCTTATCTTTCTGTCAACTCACACTACTTTGCACAATTCCTGCATCATACATACAGTTTTGATTGCTTTTGTTTTGATCTATTAAAGATGTTTTGGGACAGTATGTATTGTAAAAACAGCAGCAGAGAATTAACACAGAGCTAGCTCAAACCAGTTAAATCAGATTTGGTGAAAGCTTTACTGTCGGCTGAGGATGGCGTCCCAGAGGCAAGCTCAGTGGACTGCTGACTGCTGAGAGACGCCCGACTCCCAATCAGGTCGATTTTAGTGCTGCGGCAGGTGTTGGAGCAGAGTTTGGAATGCTGATAGAAGTCCAGTTCGCCAGAGTCCATGATTTTCCTACAAACACAAGCGTCGGCTGGGTTTTATGACAGTGACAATGGCTGAAAGTTTAGAAACTCCTGATTGTTGACAGCGATAGAAAAAAAAAAGCCTCTTTGGCCATCCTTCTGATAGTCTGATAATTCCACAGTCTCTCAATCATTAAAACTACTCCACACAACTACTACTACTTCACTAAACCACACGACTAAACCACTCCAGTCTATACAATACTGACCTTTTGCCTAAAGTTTATTACTGAAGATGAGCAATATGAAGTCTGCTCAGTGGTGTAAGGATATACTGTAAATGCCATGGGTAGGAAAAGGTTAATGGACAGACTTACTCAACCCAGAATGTATTGATAAACTGTGTGTGGGAGAACTGCATACATAAATGAATTGTTCACTTAAATCCTTGGGCAGTACCTGTACAATAATGAGAAAAGCAGGGCCAAATGACGCCGAGACGAGACGAGACGATCCTTAACAATCGTTTCCTTTTTTTAAATCACTAAACGTGTCTCTTTAAGAGTGCAGGCCAAAGAAAGGGTGGGGAGAAAGTTTGACTGTAGGAGTTGTCTGACATTCTGCACTTTGACTCATTACACTGGTGTCCTGCTACGCCATGAGCATAGTCACTAGTCAAAACTGATTGTCAAATTGTCAACCTTTTTTTTTTGGTGAAACATCATGCCTTTCTTTGAATTTTCTTCTTGTAATGATTTAAAAGACGCTGTAGAAAGTGGTTAATGGCTGTCTCTACAGTGGAAAGTACTGTCAGGGGCTAGCGTTTAGCAAAGAGATGAAAAATGAATCTAATGTACCACTGTGAGCTGGGTGACACTGGGTGGCACTCACACAGCAGTAACTCTTTGACTGAAGTATGCCATTTTCATCAGTTAACACAGCCGGAAGCTAATGCTCGCCTCCAAAATGTCATTGTGATTTTAGTGGTTTTAGCTTTGTGGAGAGCTTTGTAACTCAGACAAACTGAGGGACTGATTTGCCTATAAACAGTCTTAATCATGTTCCTGTTGAAAGATATTTTTAGTTACAATGCAAATTCAACTGCAAGCCAGAACAATACATATGATCCAAACACACAGTATCTTTTCCAGGAACATGGTTTGGTCAGCTATTAAAAAAATATTTCTAAACCTGATGATATAAATATCCACTGTGCATCAAAAAACTCTTCTACAAATAAAATTTCGCGACAGTGAAGTTAAAATAACAATAATTCAGAGGATTTTAAAATCTTTTTTTACCCCTGACAGAATGGACAGAATGGATGATTACATAACTGGGACACATGAGAAAAATGGTGACTATACAAAAACAGTGGAAAAATATTACAAACACTTTGAAAATATACCCAACAATAGATCAGGTCTTCAACTCTTAACAGACCTCAGCATTGTTCCATTTAAGCGAATTGCCCTCTTCCAGTCTTTCAGCGTCGATTTTCCAGCAAGATAAACAAACTCCTTCGGGCTGATCAGATGATCGTGGAACTGAAACACAACGGAGCATAAATGTCTGGAACAGGAATCAGGCATAAACCATGTTTAACTCTGAATTAATCACCTGCACGTTGATCTGAACAAGCTGAAATTTAAGCAGAATTAATTTCATAGAGCTCAGGACAATGGAACAGCAGTGGTATGAAACAGCATGTTACAAGTGCACACTTGTATAAGGAGAATGCATGTGATTCAAAGGCTGTAATAAAACATAGAGTAATTACAGTTGAGTCTCACGCGAGACAAGACTGGACCATGTAAATGCGTGCATTAAATACTCACCTGCACACACTTGATATTGATTCCTGGGCAGACAAACTTCTTCCATATCAGGGTGGCCTTGCTGTCCCCACAGGTTATTGGGTAGACCAAATCAGCCTCCACATCCACCTCATCTGAAAACTTCACTAATTAAACATGTCAAACAGAACAAAAAAAAAAAAAATCACCTTTTCCGTCTTCCAACAGGAAGTTCCCACGACAAGCACTCTGTAAGTCTGCTTTCTCCCAAAACTAAATGCACAGCTTCTACCACTGTCTTACCACACAGCTATCTAATGTGTTCAAAAAGACTGTGCAGCACAGAGAGAAGTGACAAGTCAACTTTTTGAAATAAAAACTTGTGTGGCAGCTATTGAGTTGGCAACTGTAAGTTTGAGAATGTAACCAAAGGCCTCAACAAGGCTTGTGTTTTATAAACAGCAGAAATGGTCTATCCTCTTCCACCAGGGCACATACATGATTTATTTTAGTGTAAAGACCTGAATAAGATGGCAGATAATTCAGACTAGAGCGATTTACAGCACTCATGTGACACACATTAGAGTGAGGTAACTCTGAGGAGCTCTGTGTGCTTATGGCTTTGGGACAGTGGCCTTGTGTGTGAATGGACATCGTAAGATCTGTCTCCACAATTCAACAGCACTGACAGTATGTGGGAATTTAGAGTCAGTGTTTTTCAGCTCGACAGTTCAATCAGTTCACAGCAGTTCAAATCTATTTTTAAATCATATGAAAAAAAAAACCCTATGTAAAGGGTGAATTTAGTAACGTATACATTAGTATGTGAGGCACAAATGTGTGAAACTCATGAACCGGTGGATGCAGTGCATCACAGAAAACTCCATACCATCTGTATGACTAACGCTGTTTATGTTCTGATTTTATGGGACATTATTTTATGTCAGTTGCAACCCCATTTATTCAAAGAGTAGCAGGACAAAAAATAAAGGTTTGTACTAGGACACAAAAGGTAAGGTATTACAAATGAAGTCTACCTAAAACTGCCTCCTTTGGCAGTGAAATGGCCGCATTTGTCTCAGAATCCAGGCTCTGCTCAATCATATCCTCCCTGGGAAACAGTAGAAAAACAGTTCATTAACAGCAACAGAGGAATTAAGCCTTATCAAAAATGGTTATACTATAGTGTTTCCATGGCAACAAGTTACAGTAATACCTATCGTTTTAATAGTAATACCACAGCATCTACCGCAATACAGCTGTCGACAACGTTAGAATTGTGCAGGTGTGTTTTACGTGATGGAGGAAAAAGAGAACTCACTCAGGTTGGGCCAGGTCTGTGGTGACCAGTACTGTCTTCATTTCCTCCTCCACAGGCCCATGGTCCAGGCTGTCTGGGGTGGTCACAACCACCACCTCCTCGACGTGTACACTGACCTCTGAGGATGCCATGGGACTTACAGTTGCCAGTCACGTTAAAATGACACAGCGTAAATCTCTTAGTGAACAGGTCTCTCGCAGTTACCAAGTACTTTCTTTAAAAACAAAATATACAGAGTCAGTTTAAATGATACATGATCCGCGTTATAGCTCTCAGCTCTCGTTAGATAATAAATCATGAAAACGTGTGAGCGGATTAAAAGTGTTCCATGTAAAATACTGTGACGCACTGCGGTGATGATATTTTTCTTAACTTATTTGATATTAAAAACAGCTCTAGAGTATCATCTCCAGTTAACTGTGTGAGGTGCAGAGACTAATCAATGCAGAGAATATCAAGCAGTGGACACAAGCAGAGGTTAACACCGAAAGCACGTGATATTTTTACCATTACTTTCCAGTGTTTTTCATCCACGAACAACTGTTAGGCAAGTCGTTGCTCCGTTTGAGTTCCCTAAAGATTCAAGTTTATGCGAGAAACAGATGTAATATAAATGTATTCACAACATTTTGCTGTGTATGCGTTGGCGTCAAGTACACTTTGTCTAAAGTAAGAAATAGCTTTGCTAGGACATCAATATTAGCTTAGCTATTAAATCGAAGGACTCACAGAAGCAGTAGCTTTCAGCTTTAAGGTACTTATGTCAGCCAGGAAGCACATATTCTGTGGATAGATGCCGTCTGGCCTTTTGCCTTACTGTGTGAACTCTATACATGAAGTTCTTGCGTTATATTCGGCAAGTGCAGTTGATCGTTAGCTAACTGGCGTCGCTGTATTCACAGTATAGGCAAGTACGGATCACTCGAAGCTAGAAGCTAACCAGGGATGCGTGGAAGTCAAATACGAGCTCTCTGATTGGACAGCCGAACTGTTTTCCATCTGAGATTTTCTGATTGGACAATCACAGTCCTGGGAATTGTTGTGGTCATTCATTTCAAACTCACATAAACAAGTGTGAAAGTGGTCTTGAAAGTTCCAGTTTTATTCAAACTATTGATTTTATTTAACATCTGCTGCTCTTGTTCTCCTGTGACTAATAAGACTGCTCGTCTTATTGCTCACCTTTGTTTCAAACACATTTAGTTTCGGATCTTTTAGTAGGGCTCTAAGAAAACAGATAAATAATCAGTTTGTCGTTGACACGGTGCAGGTCTGTGGATTTCACATCTGTTACGATTCGAAGACGTAACTTTACCATCCAGTAGTTAAAATGAGTCCAGGGGGATAGTGTAGTTTGCACTCATGCTGATCATCTTGGAAAAGTTTCTGGCACTGAGTGGCGCTAGAGGACTAGGAGCATAGACCGTTTGGCCTTCGCTCACAGTAGCTGCGCTTGCGTAGTTACAATGTTGCGCCTGTGGGACAGTGAGGATTAGTGGGAGTTAGCAGTGTAATGGCGGCCTCGGTATTGCTCTCTGCGGAGAGTACCGTACCCAGTTTTGCTGTTGGCAATCCCGGAACGGTTGGAGCCCCTGGTAATGGAGTAACTGCACCAGGGCATGTGCCATGGAACCGCTCACTAGACCGGGCTTTGGACGAAGCCACGGCGACTGGTTGCCTCAATCTAAGCGGCAGGAAACTAAAGGAGTTCCCTAGGAGCGCCGCCAACCACGACCTATCAGACACGACTCGGGCCGGTATGTATCCCGCAAGCGAGGGGAGCCTGGGCCGAGAATGTGTCCCAACTCTTCGTGCTTCTCAGGTTTTACAGAGTCGCGGACTTATTGTTTTCTTGGTGTTCCCGTGTCAATCCAATTATTTGAGACTTCCCAAGGCACACTGATGCTCTATTGGATATTTAACGTTGCAAATAAACTGTAGGAACACAATATCATCATGGTTTAACAAATTTGTAAGATTTGCTAATGTTAACACTAGCCAGCGGAGCACTGGCACGAGTTGGAATACATGGGTGTGTGGGTAGAGCGGATTTTGTTTTTGCACCTCTGGTAGACAGCTTCAGTAAAGTCACAGAATTCGGTTAAATCGGCAAGCTTAAAAAGAATGTCGTTTTACGTTTGAAGCTCGTCTAAGTGACATTGTATCGTATCCTGAGTTTTGAAAAGTTTTATTTAGCTAGGCGGCTAGCTCGCTGATTTGTTCAGCTATGAACACAAGTTGTGTAGGGCTACGGCGACTCGTTTATCAGTTACTGCCTCTCAAATCTGTACATTTATAGTAAACTTAAAATAGCTCAGGGTGCAGTGATATTTCGTAACAAGGGGTTAAGCAAATGCTCCCATCTTTATTTTCGGTAGACGATCAGCACGTGAAAAGTCATAAACAAACTTTTTACAGTTAGTCATTCATGTTTGCTGTCAAGTGCGTTCACACGGACAATTAACTAGTGACGCAAATGATATGCATTGCTAAAGACTGGAGCGTCTGGGGAATGTTTATACGTCTGTGGCTCCATTATTTCCGCTTATGAGGTCTTTCAGATTTTGTCATAATGTAGCTGGTTGCTGGACAATGGGATTCACTCTTTCTGTTCGGTTTATTTTTGTAGTGTATTGTCGCTCACAGTTCATCCGATACAGTCCCGTTATGTTAGTTACAGTGTATGTGTGATTGTGGCAGACAACGAGTTGGACCTTCTCCGAAGTGTTACTAAAAGCCGCTGGACAGTTTAACAAGGCCAACCAACACACTCAGACCATCAGACCATCTCTCTATCTTCCTCTCTTTCCCCCGTCCTTCTCTCTCTCGCTCTCGCTTACACAGTCTGTTTGCTCTTCCTGTTTGTCTGTCTCATTCCTTCACTGGTTATTTCGGGCATGCCAGCATTTTCCAGCCTAATTTGAGCGTTTTACTGAGGAGACATGGATTCCTTCTGAAAATAGCAATTACAGACTCTTCGGTACAAAACGTTTTGTATAGCAGAAAACCCTGATTCCCTTTGGAGTCGTAGGCTGTTGTGTACAGGGTGTCTGTGTGGATCTGGGTCGGTATTGATTGTCTGCGTTGCTATGACCCTGTCAGGGCACCCTTGCAGCTTCAGTGTGGGTCCATCACAGGTCAGGGGTAAAATTAGCCTCCGAATTTGACACTTAAATGCTCTGCTTGTATATGTTCTAAATGTGGTAACAGACTATGTGTCGTGTGCTTGGGTTAAGAAGTTTTGTTTTGTTTTGTTTTGTAATGGGGCATAGGGTGTGGTCGTTTTAAGATGCCACAGCTGATCAAATCAAAGCCAGCTTCCTTTTGTTGTGTCGGAGTGACAGGCATATTTCTGTGCAGAAGTTCTCCAGAGTCAGATAACTGAACTGGGCCTCATTTTGTGTGGCTGTAACAGGGCTACTTTGAGACAGGAGAGCTGTGGGTCTGAATAGGAAGATTTGATTGGGCCTGGAGCTGGGCTGATGGTTGTTTGACAGCAGTAATCTGTCTGCATTGGGGTTTGATGGTTATTTTTGCATTGTGAGGACTGTGAATGGTAGATTATTGAAGTTGAAATAAGATGAATGGCCATTTTGATGAACAGTGTAATGATTAGGAGGAAGTTGGGGGGGGGGGGGGGGTGAGCTCATGTTCCTCCACAAACACAGGCCTCTCACACACACACTTTTGTTTTGATGTCTGCTGAGTGTCATATGAAGAGAACACTTAATCTTGTCAACACTTAACAGCCAGAAGGCATTTAATAGGACAGATACTAACCCTGCTCGAACCCCCAAACCAATGAGATAAAAATGCCGATGGCCTATTCTCTTCTCTAAACAATTACAGCTCTCTGCAGAGTGACACACCTGTTACGGGCTGGGAGGGGGAATGACCCATCACTGTAAATGAATTGTTTGTTGTTTCTGTGAACCTACTAGTATGTTGTATGTTTTATATGAGTCACATCCATTCTTTGATTTGGAACACTGTGTCATAGTGTTTGCTCTATGTTTGTGTGTGTGTGTGTGTGTGTGTGTGTGAGTGTGTGACAGAGTCCTTTATGTGAGAGAAATGATAGGTTATGTATATTTCAATGAGCAGCCAGCCCAGGGCTCCAAACGTCAATGTTGTTTGTGT
Organism: Chanos chanos; assembly: GCF_902362185.1. NCBI lineage: Eukaryota > Metazoa > Chordata > Actinopteri > Gonorynchiformes > Chanidae > Chanos > Chanos chanos. The sequence goes on from NC_044496.1 coordinate 28,479,065, forward strand.
GTGCTGTACGTTGAGGAATTGGAGCGCATGGTTATTCTTTTTGTGTGTGTGTGTTTGTCTGTGTGTGTGTGTGTGTGGGTTATGCCTAGTTCAGTGTCAGGACTTTATAAAGGACAAACAGGAAGTGAGATGAGGAAGGAAGAGACAGAAGAAAGTGAAAAAGTATACACCTTGTTGCCCATCGAGCTGTCGAATGTGTCCTCTAGACTTGTGCCGTCTAAACTCTCTGTATATTTGGATAGAAATCACAGTAATAGTAAAAGCACAGCCATGAGTAGTGTGATTTATGTGTTTGAGGGCTGCTGTGTCAGAAAATCATTCCGTCTTGATCTGACTGATATTAAAGAGTGTTTGATGAAGTCACAGGCTGTATATTACTCCTTACTTGACCACTGAAGTACAACATTAAAACCACAAGCACAAATAAAACATTAAAATCGTAAATTAGTCACATGTATTCCTCCTCATCTGCATCCACAGATGATATATTATGACTGTGAGTGAGTGAGAAAACAGACCATATTACTTTAATTATCCAGAGCAGGACAAATTAGTTTGCGAGTCACATCAAGATTATGTAATACAAGGAGCATAAACATGCAGGAGACAAGCCTGTTTACTTTAGCAGCTGGTCGTCTCATTTCTGCTTAGCCGTTAGTATCCTTTGTTAATATGGTGTTTTTAAATTGAGGATGAAGTCAGTCAGTTTAAGCAGGCTGATGTTACATGACTGTGTCCTTTTATTAACCTAGCAGATTTTGAAAAACTTTTTTGAAAACAAAGGCATTGAAAATTGACAAATATGAAATAATGTTACATATCTGTAAACAGTAATATTCATATTTGAATTAAAAAGTAAAATATTCCCAGCACATAGAAAAGTTTTGCAGTCTCTCCAGACACTGAGATGTGCTGTAATGTCACATGTCAGCGATATGCAGTTTTACTTGTCATTCCGTCTAACTGTGATTTCAAACAGGATTTGATACAGATGTGTTGTAAATTTCTTCTGTCTCCTCAGCACCAAGAGATATTTCCACTCAAATCAACAGGCCTAGAATGTTCTAGGGCATTGAAAAACTTGTCATGATTATCACATACACTTTGACAAATCTCAACACGGCACAATCCCACTTGAGTTCTCATCACAATGTGCTTCCCAGACTGTTTTTGAATAATTGAATGATCGTTTTCATTATTCAGAAGCTATATCAGATACAGACGGAAGACTCGGGATGAGTGTGACGAGCCGATATCGTTTTTGGGGTTTTTTTCATAGACAGCAGCATGTCAGTAATGTTTTTAAACAGTCAGCCCAGCACTGCTGTGATAGATGGATGTAACTGTGACACTGGGAGAAACGAATGTCTCTCAGCTGTAGACTTTGCCTCCCACTCAAACAAATCACATTTCACGACCTTTTTCGTGACCTTTCCAGCCACTGCTTACGTTGATGATGATGATGATGATGATGATGATGTTGATGTTGTTGTTGTTGTTTTCCTTCATGATGTGTTTGAGTCATTAACATTAACTCCCTGGGTGTCCACTGATTTATGAGAAAACTCCTGTGCCTGTGCCTGTAACTAGAGCCTTGTTAAAGTTCTTACAGATACAGATACAGTCAATCTGACTTTGATTTTTACAGTCATTCAGCTGTCACACATTGTTTTTGATGGGCCCTCTGAAATTGTGAGTGTGTGTGCGTGTCGAGTGTGTATGTATGTGCGTGTGTTTGTATGTGGAGTTTATTGGTCTGTAAGTCGTTTGAGTTTGGTGTGATGTCTTATCAATCTGTGTGATAATGTTTGGACGTCATCCTGTGGAGAAGAGGAGCTGAATGTGAGAAGCAGATGGTGCAGTCGGCCATGTTTTCCTGTATCTAAAAAAACTCTGCATCCCGCACACAGCTGCACTCCGATAAATATAGACACGGAGATGGGAAATCCATTAGTTCATTCCAGCTGTAACTATAGAATAACATGATATGACAAACATTACAAACAAAAACAAATTTCAAATAAAGTGTGAATTCCTGTAATTACAGGCATAAGTGTGATGTCTGAGCAAGTCGATTACAGCGTTCTTTTTTTTTGCCACGTCTGAACGGGAAAGACATTCAGATTACTCTGAACAAACACATTCCTTTTGCAACACATCAGTCCATATTAAAGAGCGAAGTTTTGGTAACTACACAAAATCCCCGTGTAGTCTTCCTGACAGGACGATTACACGCACAGACTGCTTGTGTGTGTAGCACATGGAGGCCAGAGGCTTGTGATTGGACAGTTCATACACAGAGAGGAGGAATATTCCAACTCTGTCTCAGCGTGCTCTTGCTATCTGACTAGATATGATTACAACTGCTCTCTGAGAATGCTCAAGACCAAAACATCTGTTTTTATCTCTCTGTCAGCTTGTGGTGTCTATTTCCAGCTGTCACTGTCTGTGTGTGTGCGTGTGTGTGCGTGTGTGTGTGTGTGTGAGAGGGACAGAGAGTGGGTCTATAAAAAGTGTTATCTGAAGCTGAAGACATGCCAGGCCATTGTCAGTAGGCAGTGAAAGCTGTGAGTGATGATGGTTTTTGATGGTGTGAACAGACTGACAGTTCAGTGGAGGGGTCAGTGAAAAGTTGGACTGGAGAACTGTCTCAGGTGCTTCTAATGTAGACTGCTGGCTAAAATTAGATACAGCCACTTTCACCACTCCCAAAGACTTTCTTTTTCTTTTCTTTTTTCTTGGTTTTTCTTCTCGAATGCTTCAAAAAATGAGAAGCTGATGAGAGAGGTGGTTAAATGAAGATCTTTATTTCATCTTAACCAGTTTTCACACCACAATCTAATTCAAGGTTTTTCTCAGCTCTCTCTCTCTCTTTCTCTTTCTCTCTCTCTCTCACACATGCACACACAGGCCCACACACACACTTTCAGTCTCCTGCTTCTCTCTTACACACACATACATACACACAGATACTCTCTCAGTCACATTTACAGTGGATCACAGACAGTTCTCTCTCTCTCTCTCTCTCTCTCTCTCTTTCTCTCTTTTTATATATATATATATATATATATATATATATATGCAGCGGCTCTTTGAGGGTTTAGAGCTGTCTCTCTCTTTGACGGTTGAGACTGTGAGACCCCTGGTTTGTAGTAACATATGCTGGACAGCTGCTCTCTCCTCTTCTGCCCACCTGCAGATGAGAGACGATCATTGACAGCCAAAAACGAGAGAGGAGTCCAACTCGTTCTCTACAGCTCTGAGTCAGTTTTTTCTTCTGACAACCATGGAACTGGACCCGCTGTTCTGCTTAACACTCTTATGTAATCCATGTCCTTTATCTAATCTAACTCTCTTTTCTCTCTCTCTCTCTGTGTCTCCTCTCTGTCTCCCTTGTGTAACTGTTTGTGTAGACCTGTCCCGTAACCGTTTGTCGGAGTTGCCTTTGGAGGTGTGTGTATTTGTGTCGCTGGAGCATCTGAACCTGTATCAGAACTGCCTACGGTCTTTACCCGACAGTCTGATCAATCTACAGGCCCTTACCTACCTTAACGTCAGGTAACGCATACACCGAAATACACACATATGGCCACTTATAGCCAGGCACACACACAAAGTACACACACACAATCACTCATATGCATAAATGCACACACACATGCATAATCATACACGCACACACACAGAAGTACACACACACTATCACTCACATGCATAAACACACACACGCAGAAGTGCAGACATACTATCACCCACTTGCATACACGCACACACACACACTATCACTCACATGCATACACACACACACACGCACACGCACACTCTCTATCACTCACATGCATAAACACACACACAGAAGTACACACACGCTCTCGCTCACATGCATACATACATGCACACTACCACTCACATGCATAAACACGCACACGCACGCACACACAGAAGTACACACTCGCTCTCGCTCACATGCATACACACACACACACACGCACATGCAGAAGTACAGACATGCTATCACTCACATGCATAAACACACACACAGAAGTGCAGACATGCTATTGCTCACATGCATTAACACACATACGATCACTCAGAGGAACAGACACACATACAGTCACTCACAGGGACACAAACACACACTCACACACACACACACGTACAGAAGTACCCACAGACTATCACTAACACACCCCACCTTTGTCTACTTAACAAACCTCCCTTAAACTCTAACACTCGTCTAAACAGTGAGTAATTAATCTGCTCTGTTTTATCCGAGATACAGTCTAGTAATGTTGATGCTCAGGTTTATCAATATGTTCTACCAGAACGGCAGTTAACACACACTTCTCTTTTGTTAATGACATGTTTTGGCCAGTCATGATTGTCAGAAAAGAAATATGATGTAGTGTTACAGCTGGCTACATCCCAGATTGTTACTCCTCTAAAACAACACAAAGTCTTTCATTTTTTCTTTCCTGTTGTTTTTTTTTCTTCCCTCCTGTCTGCAGTCGGAACCAGCTGTCCACTCTTCCGGTTTCAGTGTGCAGTCTTCCTCTTAAAGTCCTCATCGCATGCAACAACAAACTGGTCTCCCTACCCGAGGAACTGGGCCAGTTAAGGCAGCTTACTGAACTGGTCAGTGGAGATTTGTCTGCAGTGTCGCCTCCATCTGTGTTTAGGCTACTGGTTTTTATAGATTATAATCTGTTTGGAGTGTGAACCTGCTGAGAATGGAGAAGTGGAAACGGATTTTAGTTGAAGAGTTTGTTGAAATCGTTGTTACCATTGCTACAAACATAGGAAACCCAAATTACCAATGAAAACCTTTGGTGGGATCTGTTACCTTTGCCAAAGTCTGCATTATTACTGTCCAGTGCTGCTTTCTATTGAAAAATATTATGCACTTGCACACACACACACGCACTAGACATTCTCATCTCATTCAAGAGACACTGTCAGTTATTTTGTATGGAGTTCATTGCTTTGATATCAGAAGCACTGGTTGTTTGCAGTACTGTATCAGTTTCACCATTCTCTTCTCTGTCCCTGCCCCCTGCAGGACGTGAGCTGTAATGAGATCCAGACCCTGCCTCCTCAGATTGGCCAGCTGGAGTCGCTACGGGACCTCAACATCAGGAGGAACCATCTAGTCCGGCTGCCTGTCGGTCAGAGTCTGCCCCTCTGCACATGCACACTCACACACATTCCACATACACACATGCACACACTCCACACACAGCATGCACACACACATTCAACACACAACACATAGCCACATTTCACACATGCACTCACACTCACACTCTCCGCGCACACACACACACACCACACACACAGACACAGACACACACATCTGACTGACTTCAGTGCCAAATGCTGTATGTCTGTTGGACTCTGCCCACTGCATAGTCGTGACGATCAAAATCATCAGCTCTGCCAAGTGATCCTTCAGTGTTTTACCATGAAGTCATCCTCTTTAGAAAGGAAGGTGTTGGGTTATTTGTACAGTCATGTTTACATGCAGCATCATCTCCCTCTGAATGGCAAACAGGGCTTGGTCATATTTCAGAAACACAAAACAGTTTATGAAACAGCCAATGATGCACCACACTAAAGTAAACAGTCTCAGACAGCTGAAAACAAACAGCATTGTGTAAAACCTGAGAGTCTAGTTGGATTGGGGGGGGGGGGTCAATACACACTGGCAGTGTGTTGGGTGTGAGAATAGAACAGGACTGGTGCTTCAAGATTTGAATTGTCTGAAGATTTCTAATGCTATTCAAAGCACAAAATTCTCTCTCTCTCTCTCTCTCTCTCTCTCACACACACACACACACACACACTGCTCTTAGCAGCCCCTGTCAGACAGGTGAGAAATGTTGTAGAAATGTCAAAACAAAAGTGGATTTGAAAAAGTCGAAGCTCAAATAGAAAAGAAATATATTTTCATGAGTAAATAGTTGAGCTTCCTGTTTAGCATCAGTGGGAGAGCACAGAAGAGTAGTGATGTGTAGAGATAGTTACTGACACACTTTCAGCCTGAATGTGTCCTCAGTCTCAATTCAACACAAATATACTTGTGTAGCACTCTTTACAATGGACAGTGTCACAAAGCAACCTTACAGGTTACCAGGACTTAGACCCCCAGCGAGAGCAAAAATAGGGCCACAGTGGCAATGAAAACTCCCTTGGACTGAAATAGAGAGAAGCCTGTAGAGGAACAAAGACTTGAAAGGGGAACCCATCTGGCAGGCAGTGGGTTCTCAGAATGTAGACTCAGGACAGTGTGGTAAATGTTTTCTTAATGAATTAATGTTGTTTTTATTGTTGTTTTTTATTTGTTTTAATCCTTCAGAGCTGGCAGAGTTGCCTCTGGTTTCTCTGGATTTTTCCTGTAACAAGGTGACGTCCATCCCTGTGTGTTATCGCAAACTAAGACACCTGCAGAGCATCATACTGGACAATAACCCCCTCCAGAGCCCCCCCGCACAGGTAACACACACATACACACAAAATAACCCCCTCCAGAGCCCCCCCGCACAGGTAACACACACATACACACAAAATAACCCCCTCCAGAGCCCCCCTGCACAGGTAACACACACATACACACAAAATAACCCCCTCCAGAGCCCCCCCGCACAGGTAACACACACATACACACAAAATAACCCCCTCCAGAGCCCCCCCGCACAGGTAACACACACATACACACAAAATAACCCCCTCCAGAGCCCCCCTGCACAGGTAACACACACATACACACAAAATAACCCCCTCCAGAGCCCCCCTGCACAGGTAACACACACATACACACAAAATAACCCCCTCCAGAGCCCCCCCGCACAGGTAACACACACATACACACAAAATAACCCCCTCCAGAGCCCCCCCGCACAGGTAACACACACATACACACAAAATAACCCCCTCCAGAGCCCCCCCGCACAGGTAACACACACATACACACAAAATAACCCCCTCCAGAGCCCCCCTGCACAGGTAACACACACATACACACAAAATAACCCCCTCCAGAGCTCCCCCGCACAGGTAACACACACATACACACAAAATAACCCCCTCCAGAGCCCCCCTGCACAGGTAACACACACATACACACAAAATAACCCCCTCCAGAGCCCCCCCGCACAGGTAACACACACATACACACAAAATAACCCCCTCCAGAGCCCCCCTGCACAGGTAACACACACACACATATACACATACACATACACACACAGGCATACACACACTCAGACGCACACATACAGACATAAAGACATACACACAGACACATACAGACATGCACACGCTCAGACACAGACATACACACACACACATATAAGTGCGCATACACACACAGGCAGACAGGCACACATCCCCCCATGTGTGCACTAGGGATCAGGCACAATATGCAAATAACTGGAGTTTAGGTGGCTGTAAGGCCTTTGATGTGGAAAAAACTGGTACGGTTCCTGACGTCAGACTTTTTCTTTTTTTAAATATGATATGAATAAATTTCCTTTGCATTACAGATGGTTTTTCAGCCTTCATTTAACCATTTCCTGTGTCACCCTGCTCGCCTCACTCAAGGCTCAAACCTGAAATTATGGACGTATAGTTTTTGAGAAAAATAGTGTTTAGAAAGGTTCTTTTGCCCTCCTCACCATGCCTGATTCAGAGCAGCGTGATAGAGTTGAAACCTTTCATTTTCAGCCGCACCACTGAGCTCAACAAGACTCTGCTACCAGTTCTCAGCCAGCTCTGCCCCAGTGACTTTAACTGGTCTTTACTGGACAAGACTGTCTGAAATATGTTTACCCATAAGCTAGACTGAACAAATGCATGTTCATGTTAGACTGTGTTTGTTAGAGTCTGAGTGCCAGGTATTTGTTTAAGGTGGCTGTATAGAGAATTCACCGCCATCTTCCACTGCTTTTCTCCTTAGCTACTTTGCGCCTTCTTTTCTCTTTGAACCTGTTCAGATAACCCTTCTCTTTACAGCAACAAAGCGAATGACAAGACTGCTTTATGCTTTTGTTTGGTATGAAATAACGGTAAATAACTTTAGAAAGCTGAATGTTTAGAATCAGAGAATTACAAGACTGCGTTATGCTTTTGTTCGGTCTGCAATAAGAGTAAATAGCTTCAGTGAGCTGTGTGTTTAGAATCAGAAGATGAATGGTGTTTGTGGTTTACTGGCGTGTGTAAGGTTTGGTTTTTCACTCAGCCATATTGTGTCCAGATCTGACTCTGAGGGGCTGTTTTCATGTTCAGAAACTTTTCCATGAAGCTTTTTTCCCCCCTCAGGAATGTCCCACATGTGTCTTGCTCTCTATCTGTCTGTAGATCTGTATAAAGGGGAAAATCCACATATTTAAGTATCTGAACATGGAGGCGTGTAAGACAGCACCTGATCTTCCCGACTACGAAAGGAGGCCGCTGGGATTTGGGTCCTGGTGAGAAAAGCAAACTGGTTTTGTTTTACTGGCACTTAGCACACACACACAGTGAGTTTACTCTGCTCTGTTCTGTTAGACCCTCAGAGAACTGCACCACACAATACAAGCCTTAACCGGATGGTCCAGAGACAGACAGGGATGTATAAAGTCTAATGGTCTAACTGGATGGTCCAGAGACAGACAGGGATGTATGAAGTCTAATGGTCTAACTGGATGGTCCAGGGACAGGCAGGGATGTATAAAGTCTAATGGTCTAACTGGATGGTCCAGGGACAGGCAGGGATGTATAAAGTCTAATGGTCTAACTGGATGGTCCAGAGACAAACAGGGATGGGATCTTACTTGAGGAGTCATTTGGGAAATTGTTAGGTAAATAGACACACATTTCCCAGTCAACACACTCAGTTCAGTGGTACACACACAGACTCTCTCTGACTCATGTCGTTTTCTGGTCCAGCGTGGAGGAGCTGTATCCTGGAAGGCCGTACGGGGCGCTGGACTCTGGCTTCAACAGCGTTGACAGTGGAGACAAGAGATGGTCAGGCAATGAGGTAGGTCACACACACACACACTCACACACACACGTATATATATGTATTCACACGTCCAGCAGCAGCAGGCCTCAGTTCCACTCCTCTTGTTGCAGACAGATAATTGAATCCTTTGTTGGTTTTCTAAGATTCATTTAAACTACACACATGGCAGTGGGTTAAATCCTGCATTTTTTTACCATTAGCTGTTTTGTTTAAAATTAAAATCGCATTTTTGAGAGGATGTTTCTCCTGACCTACCACAATCAAAAACTGTTATGGTTAGTGTTGTTTGGTACGGCCAACTGTACTCTCTAGTATCTGGACTCCCTTGTTTATCACTTTTGTCATTTTGTTTACCCAGTTCAGTGGACTGTTATTCTTCTTTGTCTTTACCTCTTACTTTGTCAGCCTTTTTGTCTCTGACATGTGTCTGTACAGCCAGCGGACGAGTTGTCGGACCTGCCGCTGAGAGTGGCAGAGATCACCAAGGAACAGCGCCATCGCAGAGACAGAGAGAGAGACAGGGAGGAGAAGACGGGCTCCATCATGGCCAATGGCACAAGTAAGAGGAGAAGAAAAAAAGAGAGGGAGAGATTGTGTGTTGTAATACTTCATGGTTTATGTGATTTGATAGTAAGAGAATTTCTGTGTGTGTGTGTGTTTGTGTTTATGTTTGTGATATTTTTCTTCTTCGTTGGTTTGTTTCTCACTTTGTCTTCCAACTTCACTGTTTGTGTTTTGTGTGTGTGTGTGTGTGTGTGTGTTGTGGTGTGTGTGTGTTAATGTGTAGTGGAATCAGAGCTCGAGCAGATAGACTTTATAGACAGCTGTACAGGGGAAGAAGAGGAGGAGGATGGGCGGGGCCGAAGGGCGGAGTCAGTCAGTCTCAGTTCCCAGTTCATGGCCTATATCGAACGACGAATCACCAGAGAGGTGCGTTTTTCACCGTTTACTCTGTGCAGTGTGACTGAGTGTGTCTGCATCTGAATGATTGACAGATGTAGGTGTGTGTGTGTTTGTGTGTGTGTGTTAGATGTGTTTAATATTCAGTGTACAGCAGAAATGTGTACATATGTAGCTGTTTTTGAAGGAAGTCATAGCACAATGTATTGTCAGGATGTTTTACAATTGACAGTAACCCTAACTCACATAACTTAAAAAAAAACAAAACTATTTTCAGACCGTTTTGTTTGTTGGCATGGAGCCTCCCTTTTTAACCTTGCTGGGTTAAATCTTGTTTGATTTGTGGCTCGTACATTTCAGGGTTCACCGGTAAAGTCCAGTTCACTCAGAGACACGAGAACGGATGACCCAAGGCGACACGCTGTTCTCCATAACAGGTATCTGCACTGACACACACCTCTCCCACACTGCAGCAGATACATGTAAACGTGTCTACGTGCTGCTACAAGCCACTCTGCCACGAATGCTTTCCATAACATAAATGATTTCTCTTTCCTTTTCTCTGTCAAACCCCTCCCCAGCCCCAGGAGTGCCGGAGACGGGAGCTCCTCTTCATCGCTGTCCTCGCTGTCGTCCGCACACGGCCAGGTACTGGTCCCTTTGGGTCACAAGACTGTGTCGTTTCCACAGCCTCCTGTGTGCACTGCAGCTCCACACTCTTACATACACCACACAGGTATCTCTGTCAGCAGTCAGCGTAAAAACCATGAAATAAACCATGAGAACCACCCTAATCATCCAATCACAGAAGTTAGAAATCAACATAAAACCCCCAAACCACTCGAATCATCCTGTCACAGAAATCAGCAATCAATGTATAAACCATTAAATGAACAAAAAAAAACCCCACCGTAATCATTCAGTCACAGAATTCTGATCACAAACTGAAATCAGGAATGAGGAAATGAGCCCAATCAGAAATATTTATGCAGGAAAAGAAATAAATGTTTGGGAAGGGGCTGGCTGGCAGGGATGGATTTGGAGATAATGTGATTTGAGAGACATTTGTAATCAAGACTGAGAGGTGACAGATTAGATTAGTCAGGTGTACGCAAATAAAATATTAAAACACATCAACAATCAGTCAATCAACTTTCCTCATCCTAATGATTGGAAACCAACCTAACATAAGTGTGTGTGTATGTGTGTGTGTGTGTCTGCGCGCGCGCGTGTGTGTGCACATAATGGATGAGTGCAGTAGTGATGTATTTATGTGTGTGTTTGTGCGCGCGCACGTCATGAGTGCAGCAGCTGTAATGTGACAGGCAGGTCAGTGAGGCTCCAGTAATGCTGAGGTATCTGGGCTAACAGGTAAATGCTGAAGCATCAGGCAAGAGAAGACTTGTCCTCACGCTGCTGTTTTCTGGCACTCCTCTACCAGACCATACACCTCCTTTTATATGATCCTTCTAACTGCTCATGCACTCCATTATGCCCTGCAGGTGATTTCAAAAAAAAAAATACACTGCTTCAGAGTGAAGGACTGACACGTTCCCACATATAATTTAAAAGTACCAGTTAAGATGTGTGGTCAAGTTAGAGAAACAAGCATGGGTTTCACAGCCTGTGTGAAGTTCAGAGGCTAAGTGACTGTGTCAGTGACTATGAGTGTCTGTGTCGGATAGTATGACTGTTCGATACTGTTTCAGTGACTGTGTCTGTGACTGTCAGTGACTGTGAGTGTCTGTGTCAGATAGTATGACTGTCAGTTGCCATATCTGTGACTTTGTCAGATAGTATGACTGTTACTGTGTCTGTGACTGTGTCAGTGACTGAGTGTCTGTGTCAGATAGTATGACTGTCAATTACTGTGTCTGTGACTGTATCAGTGACTGTGAATGTCTGTGTCAGATAGTATGACTGTCCGTTACTGTATCTGTGACTGTATCAGTGACTGTGAATGTCTGTGTCAGATAGTATGACTGTCAGTTACTGTATCTGTGACTGTATCAGTGACTGAGTGTCTGTGTCAGATAGTATGACTGTTCGTTACTGTATCTGTGACTGTATCAGTGACTGAGTGTCTGTGTCAGATAGTATGACTGTTCGTTACTGTATCTGTGACTGTATCAGTGACTGAGTGTCTGTGTCAGATAGTATGACTGTTCGTTACTGTGTCTGTGACTGTATCAGTGACTGAGTGTCTGTCAGATAGTATGACTGTCAGTTACTGTATCTGTGACTGTATCAGTGACTGTGAATGTCTGTGTCAGATAGTATGACTGTCAGTTACTGTATCTGTGACTGTATCAGTGACTGTGAATGTCTGTGTCAGATAGTATGACTGTTCGTTACTGTGTCTGTGACTGTATCAGTGACTGAGTGTCTGTGTCAGATAGTATGACTGTCAGTTACTGTATCTGTGACTGTATCAGTGACTGAGTGTCTGTGTCAGATAGTATGACTGTCAGTTACTATATCTGTGACTGTATCAGTGACTGTGAATGTCTGTGTCAGATAGTATGACTGTCAGTTACTGTATCTGTGACTGTATCAGTGACTGAGTGTCTGTGTCAGATAGTATGACTGTCAGTTACTGTATCTGTGACTGTATCAGTGACTGAGTGTCTGTGTCAGATAGTATGACTGTTCGTTACTGTGTCTGTGTCAGAGACTGTGATTGTCTGTATCAGGTAGTATGACTGTTAGTGTCACTGTGTGGGTGACGTTGTCAGTGTCTGTCTGTGTAGGATAGTATAACCGTTAGTGTTGCTGTGTCTGTGTCTGTGTCTGCGTCTGCGTATGTGACTGTGTTTGTGACTGTGAATATCTGTCAGATAGTATAACTGTTAGTGTCTCTGCGTCTGCATCTGTGACTGCGACTGCGTCTGCGTCTGTGTCTGTGACTGAGTGTCTGTGTCAGATAGTATAACTGTTAGTGTCGCTGTGTCAGTGTCTGTGTCAGTGAGTGGGAGTGTATGTATCTTTGACTGTGAGTGTGTGTGTCTGGTTTGTTGACTGGACTTCCTCTCTCCTCTCCGTCTCCAGAGAAGCACGGCGGGTGCTGCAGGGTCCGGTAGCGGCGCTGTCACCGGTGTGGAACGCATGAGACGGGAGGCCCAGTGGATGGCCCAGCGGTACGACGAGGAGAGACAGAAATCTCGCAGCATGCAGAGAGACACTGTCATGAGTTACGCCAAGGTAAGAGGTCACGTGCACCTGTACCCTTCACCACACACACACACACACACACACACGCACTGATGTCTCTTAGTGTGGCTATCACAAAGGTATAGGTCACTTACAGGGACTGGTCGGTGTTGAACCACCCCCGTGATGCACAGTAACGTACGCATGTTTTATACACCTTTACATACTCTGAACAATTCTTTGAAGCTGTTTCTGTTGATGGATCGATCAAACTATGGATGTGTGTTTTTGCTCCAACAGAAATCAGCTCAGAGCCCAACCAAGCTTAGTCCTACATCTAATGAGGTGAGTGCACACACATACTCTGCTGACGGTTGTTTGATTTATGGTCTATAGTGTTACATACGAGGTGTTGATCCTCAGTGGCCGTGATAAAGAGATGATTTTATCGAAACATCAGTGAGCGTATTTGCCTGTGTATATGTGGGTGTGTTTACTTATACTGCATCTTTTCTGCTGTCAGGCCGTTTGCCCCTCTAGGCGCTCCACTCACACAGATGACTCTGGTCTCTTCATGGTAAAAGCCTCTTTATACAAAACTGTCCCTCCTCTTTGGCCTGTCAATCAAATTAGCCTCAGCAACCCAACAGCGCCTTGCTCCGTCCACCTCTAATGGACTCTGCACTCATGCTGGCCAGTCTCACTAGCAGATGGATCCTTTTTCTAGTCCTTGCTAATGTTGTCCTGTTTGTCCCTTTACTCAGATTGTTTTGTGTTTTATACTAATCAAACAGTTTGCGTTTGTGAGGTATGTGTTAACTCATTCAGTTAAAAGTTCGTCAGGTTTTAGCTGCTTTCCACTTGTATCCGTTAGGAAACCTAATCGTTCTCTTCTTCTGGATCTTTCTCTTACTAACCTGCTATTGATCAACAGCCTCATCCTCTTTCTTCCGTTTTTTAACACGCCTGCCCCATACATCTTCCCTTCTGCTCTCTCTATCTTCTGCTCTGTCTCTATTCCCTTTCCTGTCTGTCTGTCTGTTTGCCTGTCTCTCTCTCTGACCCGTCTCCCTGCGTCAGAGTGACCAGGCGGTCATGGTTTTTGAGATAGACTCACACACCAACACTATAAAGAGGAGACCAGGCACTCACAAGCAGGTGACACATTCTGACCCCGTTTCCCACACTCTCTCTCTCTGCTCTTTTTGTCCTGGATGGATGTTTTCTATATCCATGTGTTGTGTATGGATGTTTTCCTTTGTGAAGAAGGAAACCAGGTCATCTGAGTCTTGCTAGTCAGACTTTATGTTTGAGATGATGTATCTCGCCATCTGCACTTGGATTGCATGAATGGAGCTGTCTTAGACACACACACACACACACACACATACAAACAGACATACTGACTTCAGTATGAAGAGAAGCTGATGAGAGAGGTGTTTAAATGAAGATCTTTATTTCATGTTAACCAGTTTTCACACCACAGTCTAACTAATGATTTTCCTCTGCTCTCTCTCTCTCTCTCTCTCTCTCTCTCTCTCTCTCTCTCTCTCGCACGCACGCACGCACGCACACACTCAGTCTATTGCTTACACAGACACATGCAGATACTCTCTCGGTCACGTTTACAGTGGATCACAGACCACACTAGTCCATCTGTGCATGTTTTTCTCTGCTGGTTTGGGTCTGTGCTGCATGTTCTATGGAGCGACATGTGTCAAAACAAATATTTGTCTGTGGTAATAAAGAAACAGGTGAAATGAATGAAACACATGAACACTTTTTTTTTCAACATCTTGTTTCTTTTTATTTCCTCATCTTAATTTTTTTGTTTGTTTGTTTCTTTACTTTTATGTCTGTTTGCTGTGGGATTTTTTTAGTGCTTGGTCCCCTTTCCTCCTTCCTCTTCTACAGCCTTTTAAATGTCTTTCTCTCATCTGTCATACTTACTTCAAAACTATTGCCTGTCTCTTTCTCTTTCTCTCTGTAGAGTGCCCTTTTTCATTTTCTTTTTCTTTTCTCTCTCTCCCTCTCCTGGCTCTGATAGTCCCTCTCTGGGCTGGCAGTGAATGGGTGTGTCTCTCAGGGCTCAGACACTGCCCCCTCCTGTCCTCTGCAGGTATTGCATCCTGTATGGCACTGTAACTGGCTCCATTCAGTGGTTATCAGCTGAAGTCTCTCCTGCAATAAACACTGAATAGATTAGTCTATGTAAAGATGTCTAACAGTAGACTTTCACAGCAGCAGTAACAGATTGATCCACAGTGCTGGTGTTGATCTTTTTCACTTTGTAACGTGTGTGTGCTTGTTTTATTTGTCAGAGTGTTTAACCTGAGTCAGTCACATATTTTCCTCTCTCTCTCTCTCTCTGTGTTTTCCTCTGCGCTCCTGTCCAAACTCAGCAAGGAGAAGACTCTCTCTCTCATACTGGTAAGTTATGTTCTCATGTTTTGTGTCTCTATATGGTTGTGTTTCATCACTCCAAAAAAAACAAACAAGAAAAAATTAACCAGTGTAAAAAAAACAAAAAAAAAACAAAAACCCTCTCCTGTCTCACACAAGTTATCGGGCTGTTCTAGAAAATCCCTTGCTGTGGGTCCTGTCGGTCGTTATGCTAATGTTGTCATAGTAACCGCGGGCTGTGTCGGCTCTGATGGTTCTATGGCGCTGTGACACTGTAGTGGTCTGAGCTCTCTGGGCTCCTGTTCTTCACCTGTGACTGTGACTCCTGCCTGCTCTGACAGCTCCCTCCTTCTCTCCTTCTCCTTCTGTCCATCAGTAACTCTCTAGGGCGTAGATGTGTGTTTGAAACATCAGATGTTGTGATTTAGGGTCACTCTGTTGGTGTATGTGTAGGTCTGTACTGGTCCATACTGGAGTGAATGGGACAGTACTGGTGTGTTGCATGACATGGTCTTTCACTCTGAGATTCTGTGTTCTGTGCCTCATCTGACGTAGAGTAGGGCCATTAACCTCAGTGACCTCGGCTTTCTCTAATTTCCTTTACTAATTTTCAACTGCCTCCTCATCCTGACTCACTCATTAAAGCACTCTAAAATCAGAAAGTCATTTCCCTCTTCAGGTGAAGTGCTGTATAGGAGCTGGCCCTGTGAGGCTGCCTTACATAACACTACCTCGCACTATTACCTGTGCTGTTCTCACACACACACACGTATGCACAATCCCGCCCTCTGCCCATCTGTGGCGGTTTTCCCAGTCACACTCGCTCACACTACATTCCCGCATTGCCAAACTTCCCTGTGTCATCTGCAGCACTCCAGTCACCCTCTCTCCCTGGCCCTGTAGCTCCGCCCACCTGCCGTGGCCCTGCCCCACGTCCCGAGAGCTTCCTGTTCCGCCTAAGCCAGAGAGAGGAGAAGAAGAGAGGTACAGTAGGCCACAGCTTTTTTGGGGGGGGGGGGGTGTCACAGACAGAGTGCGGGAAGACTCTGGACTCTGGCTGTGGCTCCACCCCAGGCCAGGCCAGGCTTTTGCTTCTGCTCTGTCAGTGTGCTGTTTACCCTCACAGATCAACACCACACCACACACCAGCCACAGGAAACACACATGCAGGAAATCAATATCTATAAATGATTTCATTTGACATTGCACCTAATTACAGCTGAAACAGAAGTCAGTCATGGGTTTTGTTTTTTGAGGGGTTTTTTTTTTTTTGCTTAGTTGGTATAAAATTGACCAGAAATTTGTGTGTACTTGAAGTTACATCTCTGAAAAACACAGCTCTGTTAGAGAACTGCGCAGATATTCTCCCCTGATTATGACAAGCCTGTTAATATTCTAATCTTAATTTTACCTAAACTGGATATGCTGTTCTGAAGCAGAATTGATTGAAGATGTTTTTTGGATGTTATTTTTGGCTCTGAGAGTCTCAGCTGTGTGTGAATGGACATCTCTGCTCCTCTGGGTGGGTGGGATAACAGTGGTCATTCTCCTTTCAGCCACTAGAGGGCAGGTATTATAGTTTTGCGGAGGTTTGAGTGAACAGTGCAGCTCACTGGGTGTGAAGAGATGCTGACATCTGTATTCAGGGAGGAGGCATGAACCAGGCCCCCCTCCAACCGTCCTGCTGTGACATAACTGTCATTCCAGTGGGAGACAGAACAGGGAGAAATACCCACTAATGAAAAGACTTACACCCATACATGTCTACATGTGCGTTAGTGTTTTAAATAGAATGTTTCATCTTCCTCTCTCCTGTGTGCGTGTGTGCAGGAGAGTCAGGGGTCCAGAGAACAGAGCCTAAGGCAGGGACACCTGCTCCATCCCAGGGTCCTGTTGGGGAAGAGGCTGAACTGGTGGAGCAGTTACGGAAGGTTTGTTTCACCGTACGCTACACCCTCCTCCTAAGACCGATTACATTCTTATGCTGTTCTCTTGAGACAGATTACATCATTACAATGTTTGCTTAAGACCGATGACGTTATTAGACTGTTCTCTTTAAGACCAATGACATTATGAGACTGTTCTCTTTAAGACTGATGACATCATGACACTGTTCTCTTGAAGACCAATGACATTATGACACTGTTTAAGACCGATTACATCATTACACTGTTCTCTTTAAGACTGATGACATCATTACACTGTTCTCTTGAGGACTGATGACATCATTACACTGTTCTCTTGAGGACTGATGACATCATTACACTGTTCTCTTGAAGGCCGATGACATCATTACACTGTTCTCTTTAAGACCGATGACATTATGACACTGTTCACTTCTCTCTGGTGTCCTCTCTCTCTGGTGTCCCTCCTGCAGAACATTGAGTCCCGACTCAAAGTGACTTTGCCCAGTGACCTGGGGGCAGCACTCACTGATGGGGTGGTGCTATGCCATCTAGCCAATCATGTGCGTCCGCGCTCCGTACCCAGCATCCATGTGCCCTCACCTGCTGTGGTAAGTGTGTGTGTGTGTGTGTGAGTATGTCTGTGCAGTCCTGTCTAACAGATGAATGAGAAACTGGGTCATCCATTTCTCTTCTCTTCTCTCTCTCTTTCTCTATAGCCGAAACTGACGATGGCCAAGTGCCGGCGGAACGTGGAGAACTTCCTGGAGGCATGCCGCAAAATTGGCGTCCCACAGGTAGGACCAGATTTCTTTCTTGTCCCTGCCTGTGCTTTGTTGGTATGAAAGATTTGCATATAAGAAAATTCTTTTGGCATACACACAATTTGTCCACAGTCCTTTGTGCCCTTGGTCAGAAAATGAATTTGCTTTGTAACAGGTAAGTTTTGTCCCAGTCTTTATGAATACACAGATGTGTACAGACTCTCCAGTGCTCTGGTGTGGGGAGCGGTGTGGAGAGAGTACAGCCCTATACTCAGACTGTGATGTCCAGCATGCCAACGGATTCCTTTCTGCCTGCTTATCTTTGCACTTAAAACTCTTCTAGCTGAGCTTTTAACACTGTGTTACTAAATATTCTCTCTCTCTCCCTCTCTCTTTCTCTCTCTCTCTTTCCCTCCCCCATCCCTTCATTTTGCTCTGTGCCTTGCACCATGATGCTTGTTCCTCACACCCTGTCATTTCTGTCCTTTTCTCTGACCACAAACCCTCCCATCACATTCACCCGTCTGTCTGCCTGATGACTCCCTCCATCTCCCTCCCATCACATTCACCCGTCTGTCTGCCTGACGACTCCCTCCATCTCCCTCCCATCACATTCACCCGTCTGTCTGCCTGATGACTCCCTCCATCTCCCTCCCATCATGTTCACCTGTCTGTCTGTCTGACGACTCCCTCCCATCATGTTCACCTGTCTGTCTGCCTGACGACTCCCTCCCATCATGTTCACCTGTCTGTCTGCCTGACGACTCCCTCCCATCATGTTCACCTGTCTGTCTGCCTGACGACTCCCTCCATCTCCCTCCCATCACATTCACCCGTCTGTCTGCCTGACGACTCCCTCCATCTCCCTCCCATCACATTCACCCGTCTGTCTGCCTGACGACTCCCTCCATCTCCCTCCATCTCCCTCCCATCACATTCACCCGTCTGTCTGCCTGATGACTCCCTCCCATCATGTTCACCTGTCTGTCTGCCTGACGACTCCCTCCCATCATGTTCACCTGTCTGTCTGTCTGACGACTCCCTCCCATCATGTTCACCTGTCTGTCTGCCTGACGACTCCCTCCCATCATGTTCACCTGTCTGTCTGCCTGACGACTCCCTCCCATCATGTTCACCTGTCTGTCTGTCTCACGACTCCCTCCCATCATGTTCACCTGTCTGTCTGTCTGATGACTCCCTCTATCTCCCTGCCTTTGTGCCATCGTCTGCATGTTGCGCTTGCTCTGGGCCAGGGGAGACTCTGCTCTGTGACGGAGGTGCTGGAGGGAAAAGGAGGAGCTGTGTTCAGGATGGTGGAGGCCTTGCTGTCGTTTGCACCTCCTCTCCTGCCCTCCTCTTCTGAAGCCCACCTGGCTGGCTTTGCACTCTTCTACCTCTCCCTCATGTCCCTCCTCTGTGCTCTCTACTGCCACCTGGTGCCCCTCTCATGAACTACAGTGTCACGCACATGCACATGGAGCTGGACGCATCATAGCCTCCAAGAGTGTGTGTGTGTGTTTGTGTTTATCTGTTTAATGGCACTAATCTTGTAACTTACCAAACTTATACTTCAGTAACCACATCTATCTTAAGCTTACAGCTTTTTATTCCTATAGCAATGAAAGGACAACAGTGATTTTCACTTTCGTTTATTTGGCAAAACATGTTAGTCTGTGCTAAAAAATAAATGACTCCGCATTCCAGGGTTTCATTCAAAAGGAAAAAGGAAATCTCCAACCTTGTTTTGAACAGTGCTGGATCTGTCCTTCTCACTGATTCAGACTTCTCTGTTCGGCTGCTGGTTTCAAACGATGAAGGGCTTAGATTAGTTAGGCTTTATGTTTACTCTCTGTGTGGGGCTCTGGATTGGTCACTGACTGTGTGTGAGTAGTGAGAGGTTATCAGTTTCTTAACCAGACCATGGTCTGTGTACCACACATGGTTACACATGGTACAAACACATGTACATTACAGGCCTGGCTCACACACATGGGCACATGTTGGTGAAACCGTCCACATGAGTATTCACTGTTTATTTCTGAATGACAGGCTCCGCCCGCTGTGACTTATACCACAGCAGATGTGAGTCCAGGGCTGTGTTTCAGAAGCCTGTTTTGTTTTTTTTTTTGTTTTTTCAAATTGCTGTTTACTGGATGTTTATGAGGGATTACAGACCTTAATAGCCAGTAAAGGAAGATGAAATCCTCCAGCCCTTTGAGAGAGAGACAGGAGAAGCTTTGGAGACTGACCTGTCTTTCGCTGGCTGTGTCTCTCTGTCCAACCCCATGCCTGTGCCTTACAGTCAGCATGCCCCAGGTCTGCTAGGTCTGTCCTCCCCTGCCTTAATGAGGATGGGTTTTATACTCACACTCATTAAAGACAACTCCCCCAGTTAATCGCCATGGTCACACACCTCAAAATATACTTAACTCTCCACAACACCCCTGATCAGTGGTTTTACAAGCACAGAGAAAGCATTTGTAGTTTGTCTGTAGTTCAGTAAGAAACACCACAGTGCTGGTCACTGCAGATGATTAGACTTTTCTCCTCCTGCTGCTGTTATGTGCACGAGGAAGAGACATGCACACAGGACTGTTCTGGGATCAGCATGTACAGCTGCAGGAATAAAACTGAGGGTTTTAGTCCTTTTAAAGGTGCTCTGAGCTGTAGTCTGTTCGACCGATGCTAACGCACAACTGAGAGACTGGGTCTAACCCCAGCTGCCCTGCCGTGTTCTTTGATTTATGCAAGTGGAGCAAGTGATCTGCCTTCACTACTGCCCACAGCGGTTCTACGGTGTGAGAACTGAGGCTTAGAACAGGAGCTTGTCACATACTTGCTGTTTTGAATCCGATGCAGAGTGCCAACATCCACCAAACACTAGTGACTACACTAGACTTGTCTACAAGAGTCACACCAGCGTACCAAACACACACTTTTCTTACCCCGGAGATGTTCGGTACCAAAAAGGCCTGGCTAACCCAGTTAAGCCTCAGAATCTGTCCACATAGTGCTGATCTAAGGAGTGTTCACCATCTTAGGGAGGAAGTGTGTGTGTGTGTGTGTGTGTGTGTGTGTGTGTGTGTGTGGACTTACTGGGAAATAGTACACCGAGTGTGTTGATCTGCCCTCTGTGTGTGTGTGTACAATGTGCCTATCTCCAGTTCTCTGTTTACCTTATGACTCTGCCCAAAAGTCTTTCACAATAAAGTCCTCAGAAAGATCACTTTTGGCTTCTGTCTGTTTTCATCCAGAATATCAGTTTACTGTCCTGCTGTTATGGGAAACTTTTTTCCCCCAGGAGAAGATGTTGAGTGGTTTTAACTGGCCTTCCAAATAAGGCCAGACCAGTGACCCGCCCTGTGCCAGCCCCCTGTCCCCACCCCCTTCCCCACTTCCATGCCAATTTTATGTGTATCATCTCTCCCTCATATTTTGCCTGATTTAAACATATGCTCATTTTTAAGTTGACATTTCATTATTACTTTAAGTTGTTATTGTTTGTTTGTTTATTTTTTTTTGTTAATATTTGTTCATCCATTGATGTTTTTTTCCCCTTTTTATCTCTCCTATTTTGTTTGTTCCTTTCCCTTCATTGCGTGCGCGTGTGCGTGTGTGTGTGTGTGAACCACAGAGCCAGCTGTGCCTACCTCTCCATATCCTAGAGGAGCGGGGTTTAGCCCAGGTGGCTGGGACAGTGCGTGCTCTCCTGGAACTGGCCCCCGCCAAACACGGCCCCTCCTCTACCGCTGCTCCACCAAGCCCTGCTACAGCCCCCCTCGCCATGTAAGGCACACATGGACACGCGGACGCCAGGACGGACGGACTTAAAGGATCTTCTATGTCCTCATCTTCCTCTTCATCATTCACCCTCAGGACACAGCAGATGCAGATGACGCAGTTGCAGACGCAGACAGACTGACTTCAGAATGCTCCGACACTCAACAGTCTCCACCAACACACCCTTCTCTGTGGGACTCCTAAGGACACACCACACATGCGCGCACCAACACGCAAACACACACACATGTACACATACTGAGACACGCACTTCAGCTCCAAAGAGGACAGAGATGACAAAAAAAACAAAAAAAAAAAAAAAAAAAAAAGGAGAAAGTGAACCCACACTGGTGCCTGAACACATAACATCAAACAGGACACAAACTCACCAGAGGAAGAGGGCTAGTTTTATCCTGTCTTTCTTTGCTTTCTTTTTCTCTTTCTTAAAACACTTATTTTCCCACTGTTGTTCTTTTGCTTGTCCTCTCTTCATTAGGGGTCTTTCTTTTGCACCACATTTTTATCAACATACTTATTATTATTATTATTATTATTATTAATAAGCTTTTCATTAGTTAATTGGTTTATTCAGCAGTGTTTGAACAGCTGTTTCTTTGAACTTACTGGTTACAGGAGTTGTTGGTTGCTATAGTGATCACAACACCAATTTGACAGAATTACACTAAATATTTATTTCTAAAAACAAACAAGTTGAATAAACCAAAAATGCTCGAGTTCAGTGCAGGGGGGTGAAGGTCCAAGCTCTTTTTCTTTTTTAATTTTATTCATCTTCAACAATCCTACACTGCTGTCAGGCAGTGCAGAGATGAGCAGCTTTTTCTAAATGTCTTTAGTTCAGTGGATTTTCTCCTGTTATTTAGTCTGTGTGGTTTTCCATCTGGAATCACTTTATTTCTCTTTAATCAACTCTTTGTCTTTGGATGAGTCTTTGACCTCACAGTAACTCTAAACGCTGGAAATGAACATCTACTTTACGCTTTGATGTTTTTAAAGTGCAAAGTCTTTGTCATCTCTGTCTAGTGTACTGAGCTCCCCCAGGTTACTGAATGGACATATCCTCCCACTTTAACTGTTCATGTTTAAAGAGTTATATGGTTTTATTTTTTTTTTTATTAGCACAGTGAAACGGTAATGTCAGTGTGACAGAAGTCAGGTCAGTGTGGTGTCTCCAGACCCAGTGGAGAATGAGCCAAGTTTACAGGACACTTTGAAAAAAGAAAACAAATAAACAAACAAAAAAAACATTTTTGAAAGCTGTGGCATATCTGTGGATAGTAAAGAGGAAATTAAAATCTTCATCAGAATATTTTTTTAAATAATCACCTGGGTGTATATGATGTTTATTTCTCTAAGGAACACAGGGAAGATGAAATTTCCTGAGCTCACGGCTGTAACTCAGCCGTCAAAGTTTTAATGAAAGGGCTTTTTGATTTGAGGTTTTTTGGTTTTGAAAGAAAGGCCTGAAGAGAAAGATACTGTAAAATATCAGACACTACTAATCTCTTCTGGCCTTGTTAGACAGTCTGCCTCTGCTCCGAACACAGACTGGCTTCTCACTGACAGAAAGTAGAACCATCGCCACAAGTTCTCCTCAGGCAAAGTGCAGGAGAAGTGACCATTGCTTTATAATTGTGTGTGTGTGTGTGTGTGTGTGTGTGTAAAATAGTCAGGCACGTTTGCATTTTTTTTTTCCAAAAGGAGAAAGGGTGTGCAAAGACAGATGTCCTGGCAAATACAAACTCTAATACTGTTAACTGATAATGAAGTAGGCTAACACACTTCAGTGGTCGAAGCCTAGTTTCACACTTCTTTTTTGCTCCCTGTAGCCTCTGTGTGCTAGTCTGGGAGCACTATAGTTAGAACTCGGTGAGACCAAACATGCATGCATGTGTCACCGGCTGTTTGAGACAGACACCACTGAAGCCTAAATAAGCCGGACGGCAGATTGTGATGGAGTATAAGCCTGGCGACAGAACTTTGGATGCTGAATGCGCATGCACCCAAGTGGGTTGAGAGAGATGCTACATGCTAAGCTAGTCAGTGAAAATGTGGGCATCTCCCTGTGACAGTCAGTCCTCCTCCCTCCCACGCACAGTCACAGTGTGGTAATGGTATACTAATGCTGGGCTGGCATTACAGGGCCTCAGATATGTTTTTTCTTGTTTGGTTGTTACTCAGAAAATAGACAAGAGAAAAGAAAAAAAAAAACAGAAAGAGAATATGTTTTAGATGAAAATATGCATACAAAAAAGTATGACTTTTTTATTATTTATCATTTTAACTTGCTTTTTTATAGACCCTTGAGTTTTGAAAAGGGAAGTTAAAAGTGATTTGAAATATTATTATATGTGTTTCTTTTTTGTATTATTTTTGTTGTTTTTGTTTTTCTTTTTTTTTTTTAATTTTGGTTTGAGTATTTCTTTAGTAAAGATCATGTGACCCTCACACAAGGGAGGGTTTGGCCCCCCGCCTGTCTGCACATTACAAAAACACATTCCATATGTTAAACAGGTTTGTACTTCCCACTATACACACCCAAGAGGACCTGTCGTTTATTACAGACTAAACTTTATCCCCCTTTTTCATGTTTTTACATAACCTTTATGCAACGTTTTCTGAACATATGTGCCCCCTAAACCCCAAACGGTGTAGATTTAAATTACAGATGGAAGTACTTTCTGGAATGAATTTATTTTAAAAATGCATTAATAAAAGTCACATTTCAGTGATGACCTGTTTGTTTGTTTGTGTGACTGTTTTGGATATATAACAGTGTTTCCAAACACGTATCAATATAGTTCTGTAAAAGCTTAGTGACAAAGAAATATCTCTGATTTTATAGCTTTACGGTAGTGAGAGAAAACACAGTATATTTGGTGTTTCCACACAAACAAAATGTGACCAGCGTGACCTGAGTCAGTTCCTCTTAGGTAACATTTTTTACTTCTTCTTCTTTTTGCCTTTCTTCCCTTCCTTGGCCTTTGGTTTCTTGCTCTTCTTGTATGGACCCAACCCTTTACGCACCATGGTTCCCCTCCACCAGGACTGGATCTGTTGGGAAGAGATTAGGACTGATTGCATAAACAATCGTTCTTATCTTATCTGTGGTTTTACAAGGTACTAGGGCCATTCTGAAGACTTTCCTTAGCACAGCTTGGAAGGAACATATTGGTTTAGCTGATACCCAGACAGCACATCACCACAAACAATGAACTTAGAAACCAGGGCAGGAGAGAACTCCAGAGAGAGAGAGAGAGTACTGTGTGACCTATGATGTTTTGAATGAAGTATAAAAGTCACTGATGTTTCCTTCCTGTGCTGACAGTGGGAGTTTACTGTAATGGGTTACCATGGTTGCCGCATCCATCTCCAGCTGCTCTCTCTCCATCTGTTTGCGTAGATCTTCTTTCCTCACTCGGTCTTCAATGATCACCTGCTCACTCTCCCTGTACTGAACCATGAGAAGGAAAGAACAGCTCATGACTTTCTCTTTTTCATCTTTATATTAAACTAAGAGGGGCTTGTGCGAGCAACTTTGGCCAACATTTTAATAGGGTGCAGATGTGATTGGATCAGAACTTGAGAACTGTGATAGCATCACATTTGAGTTTCCAGTTCTTTTCAGTGCTGCAAGGAATAATATATTTTTGTGTGAGGGTGTATTTACCTTTTTGGCCAGCTCCTGCAGCTGTAAGAGGTTAATGGCTTTTGTGTTTCTCATATTGCTGAGTTCTTGCTGTTTGTCCTCCATATCTCTCTCATATCGCTCCATCCAAACCTCCAGCTTCTCCCCTAAAATCTTTAAATCAAACACACACACCCATTGGTGGAGGACTGTACTTTGGGATATTAACCCTAACAGAGAAGACCAGCAGATGGAGAAATGAAACTGAACTGATGAAACTGAAATACCAAACAAGCATTTTCCTAGGATACCTCATGATATTTCACACAGACTCTTTAGGTGGCAGGCCATTGGACTGTAGAGGACAGTCACTTAAATGAAAGCCAAAGATCAGGTTTCTCTGAGGCCTGTACTGTATCTATCTATCTATTCATGTGCTTAATCGGAGGTTCTGAAATCCAGGCCTGGGGTCCTGCAGTCCTGCTGAATGGCAAATGTGGTCTTTGAATGGAAAGCACACAAGTTCGTCTCCCCTAGGAAAAACCAAGCTCCAGTTAGAAGTGGAGAAGAAAACTCAGTAGGACCACAGCCCTTCAGGACCAGATGAAAAGGATCTGTGGAAGACTGATCAGTGAGAGTGTTCAGGAGAGCAAAGATGAACAAAATACTGAAAACAATATTTGTCAATATTTGTGACTTATTTTGGATGTAAATGTGTCCTTTAAAAGTTGAGTTGAATAAATTAAATCACTATGAATATACTTATCAGATGTTCTTTCTATTATTCTGTTATTAATCTCTACCAAGGGTGTGAGTCATTTTAAAGGGACCAGTCTTCTGTACTCAATTGTACATCGCTGTTCTTGTATACCGAACTATATATCATTTAAGGAAGCAGTAAATTAATAAATTTGATAGTTATTTGTTGTTGCTACAGCTGGACTAGAGGTTTAGTTCAGTGGGGTGTAAGCTAGAGACAAGACTACATTGGGGTGTAAGCTAGAGACAAGGCAAGACTCATTGCCCATCAATACAGGAAGTGTCCACATTCCAAATGACTCGACCAATCAGAGCACTGACAGAAGTGCAACAGCAACAGTACTACAGCTGACCTGCACTGAACTTGAAAGTATTTTGATATGTAAAAAGTTGTCTTGTCTTCATTTTTTTCTTTTTGGAGTATATGCCAAGTAGCACCAGAGATAAATGTAGACTGCCTCTGAATCATGCAGTCTGTGGTGGCCTCATTCTGGGACCCAGCAAAACCAGTAATTTGAATGGAACTACATCAGTAAATCACACAATACACATTCAAGAATTTGGTTGAACCTGTTCACACTCACTGTCTGCTGCTTCTTAAGAAAAGACGTCATCTCCGCGTGAACACGTCTCTCTTCCTCCAGTGCGTCTTGTAGATGCTGAAGGTGGAAGCATAAGAAAAACATCACTAATCTGAATGCACACTGAGGCCCAATGACTGTATCTGAAACCTCTCAAGAGCCATCTTGTTTCGAGGTGTTTAAAACCTGTACAGGAGGACAGCAAATGGAGTTTGATAATAAGAGACATTTTATACAGTCATACCTTAATTTCCTCCTCCATCTCTCTCTCTTTCTGTGAATTGCGTTTGCGTCCCTGGTAGACTAAGACCTCTGCACTGCTCTGGACGTACTTCCTCTCCAGGGCTGTGTGGAGCTTTACCTCCTGTGACTGGTCCTTCAGAAATGCTGTCATTTCATCACGCTTCTGAGAGAGAGAGGGGAGCAGGTAATGGATCAGGAGCAGGGTCCAGTGACACTCCACAGGGTGTTATTTGGGCTTAGAGTAAGAACTTATGGGCCATCCAGTGTCTGACAACTGACCAAAGAGGAAACTGTTTTATCTCCATTTATTTGTGCATTTTGATCTTTGTCTCTTAAGTGGTTCACATTGCTTAAAAGACTTTCTAATGTTTTTTTTTAAACATTTGGAAGAATTTGAAAGTTTGTGGTCAAACTTAAAATGTACAAAAATATAAACTTGTAACAGTGACTTTTTTTTTTTGTACAAAATATTGGTCCATATATCAACAGTCTGTAGGCTTAGAGGATGCCCAAACTAGTATCAGTATAGGATCAAAAAATGTGGTATTGCTCAAGCTTTGTTCCAAAGATGAGTCCTGATCATGTTTCCACACTGATAATGTACTGATAATGTTTACACTCATTAACTTACGGTGAATATGAAAAAAGAAAGAGGGAGTGAGAGGTCTGCTCTAACAGATATGAGGATGAAATAAACCGGATTATGTGCCTGAATTCGACATGGCAGCTTTGAAACTCTGAAATTTCAAAATCAGAATATCTATTAAAAAAAAGATCTCTATTAAATGCCACACAAGTGTGTGAGTGTCTGTGAGCTGTTGTTACTGACTTGCAGATCGACTGTTTTTTTTTTCCCGATGTCCAGTAGCTGTTTCTGCAGGGCTTTGATCCTAAGGCGACTTTCCTCTTCCCTACAACACACACACACACACACACGCACACACAGGAGTGGGGCATTGGTGTGAGTATACACACACTGTTTCAGCACACAGTGTGCTTCAATGTGATGTTTATACTCTGCAACGTCACATAAACAGATTAATGTAAAATGCTTGGCTAGTGTGTTTTTTTTGGGGGGGTGGGCTTGACCTTTGTATAATGTCCAGAAGCTGGGCTTTCTTTTTCTTTTCCTCCTCCACGGCCAACAGCAAGCTGTGAAACATGCCTTTCTCCTGCAGCTCTGCTAGTACCTCAGTCAACACCTGAGCCAAAAACTGCCTGCCAGATAGTTAGCAACCTCTCTCAGTTACAGTATTTTTTATTAACGCGTTGATTACAAACAGCAGAAAGCTCTTTGGATGCTTGATCATACTTAGCAGTGTTCAGTATGAATGTGAATACTGAGAAGAGGTAATTGTGAGAGGTTTATCCCTCACCTGTCTCGCTCCACTTTGGCCAAGGTGTCAGGGGACATCGGGTTCTCCTCTAGAGTACAGTTCAGTTCTTTCTGAGTTCTGTGGAGTTCCTGAGTGGCCTCGGTCAGCTGTGACTTTCCCACCTGGCCCCGACGCGCCACCTTCAGATTCAGCTCAGCCGCCCTTTGCTGCTCCATCACGGCCTTAATATCGACAGACAACACCTACCACAACATGGGCAGAGAGTGTGAAACTAACCAGCTCAGACTGCAACACAAAGAACAACAGGCTAGGCGGTCTGTCAGAGCCATGCGAGACATGCCAGAGTACTGAAGAGCACAGTGAGTAGGTTACGCATACGTTCGCATGGCATGAAAACAGGTTGCGGGTGACATAAACACGGTAAAAAGCTAGCGTTCAACTACCGTTACCTATCTTCTCTTTACCAGTAACACAGCTAAGTACGTTTGTTTCATTGTCCAGGTGATATAAGGACACTACGTTATAACGTACCATGTCTGCCTCGGGACGCCCTTTGTAAGAGTTAGGCATAATGTGTCCCAAAATTGAAAGTTGGTCTATGCACTCCTGCAGCACGGTACACACGCTGAGTAGCTCCACATTCGACATCTGGACGCACATCCTGCTGTTTCTCTAAAAGAATCCACTGGTTAAAATCGAGTCAGGGGTACATTAGGGTTTTAAGCAAAATTGTCCTTACATTAACTGAACAAACTTTACCGCCCAGAGTTTTGCCTTGAAGACAGATATGGAATACCGATACTGTGTAAATGTGATATGGTGTAAACAGTTTCTGTATCTGTAGTCATGGTAGCACGTTTAGTGGCTACGTTTCGAGGGAGCCGACACCGCCCATATGCGCGCAACTATGTCGGGTGCTCGGTTCATATATCCAGCGGTATTCAATGCTAAAAGCCCCAAGTTAGCTTGTCATCGAAGTACTGAGGCACACTTGAGGTTAGACTGGAAGAGAGTTAAATGATGGAAGCTAACGCAGGTTTGAATGTTGTCACTGAAGCGGTAAACCACACCTGAAGTGAAACTGGAAGAATCAAACCCAAATTTAACCCACTGGTGTCGTGGGAGGAGCACTGACGAGCCCGTCCCAATATGTTACAGGTAACGTTTTTCCATGGCAATCAAATAACAAGAAGCTGCGGTTGTAGTTTTTTTTTTTTTTTTTTTTTAACTTTTCTAATGCCCAGCGAAGATTTCAGAATAATGTGTTGTTAGAGTCGAACAAAATGTTGTTTACCGCAGTAAATGTGGACCAAACGGAGGAGATAATCATGTTACTTTTTAGAAGTTGATAATCGAGATTG
Source organism: Chanos chanos (assembly GCF_902362185.1). NCBI lineage: Eukaryota > Metazoa > Chordata > Actinopteri > Gonorynchiformes > Chanidae > Chanos > Chanos chanos. Next base: position 28,508,897 of record NC_044496.1, read on the forward strand.
CAGTCAAATTGAATCGAGACGTCAAAAAGGATATCCCGGTTCGATCTGAGCTAAAATTAACCAAACAATGAAAAAATACCAGCGTTCAGTAGATGTGATATGCGACATGTTTTCTCTGCCTTTACATAGCTGATCCGTTGTCTAATAGGCCTATATCTAAATGATCAATTTCAGGCCTTTATAGCTGAGTAACCCCTTTGCTGTCCGCTAAAATCGAGATGTTCCCATGTATGTGTATGTGTATATTTAATGTGTCGCTACATTTCTAAGGTGTCTTCGTCAGAAATATTCATGCTACTGTTTTCAGCAGATATATGGGGCAGAATCTATGACCATTTCTCCGTAGCGAACCTAAGGGTCCTTTAGTTTACCCTCGGTGACAGATGCCTTCAGCCTAATGAGGCTGAAGCCTGGAGATGAGGACAGTGAAGGCATTCAGTAGTCTGTACGCCACTGTGCAGCTTTTCAGTCACTTCTGCTGAATACACAGTCTACAAAGAACAGTTTTATACACACAAGAATGAATTTTCACAATCCCAAGGTAGCACAAGCTTTGCTCTTACACTCTTTACTGAACAAATATCATGTGTATCTCCTTTACATCAGAAAAGGGAGAGAGTGATATTGTGTGGTACTGTGTAGCGTCCACAACTGGGACAAATAGCAGGTCAAAGCTCCATGAACTGGAACAAAATGGCCAGACCAGTACAATGAAAGATTTTCTGAAGAAAAATCTAGATGCCCTTTGCACTGGGCTTTTTGATGTGGGACAGACAAAACTGGTTCAGCACAGAACTGACATGGGTAAAATCAATTAATCAATACAATTATCCCTACAGGAAAGTTCTAGTGGACTCTCTGCACGTCATATCACTGCACAAAAAGGACAAGAGGAACTGTCATTAGTCATTTACAGCACACACTCCTCCACATATAATTACAACTGGATACACACAGAGATGTAATAAAGAGATGTTCATAACTCATTTCATCCAACTCAAGATCAATTCTCAGTTACTCTCTTAGTGCAAGTCAACCATAGACTCTCTTAGTAACAGTGCGAGTCAAGCATTGACTCTCTTAGTAACAGTGCAAGTCAAGCATCAATGCTCTGATTTAAAGTTCAAGTCAAATATCAGTTCTCTGAGTTCAAGTCAGAGCTGAGTCAAGTCTCCAATCCTTGTTGGCAGTAATTCTGCTATAGGTAGTGGAAATCATGCCTTTATTACTTATATGTGTGATCTCAGGAATCTGCATTTATGAGTTATCAAGTGGGAATGAATGTGAAACCATTGTAGAAATCTAGAAATTCATGGTTACATACAGTTTCTAAAGTAGAAAATCTGCACCCTCCAGTTCACTTTTGACCGTGGAAGCACATACTCTGGCCTAAATCTCAAGCTGCAGACATAGACAGGAAATGTTCCACAGACCAGTATGTGGGACACACTGTTATTGGCTTTATCTACAAACGGTTCCACACTGATTCACATCCATGTGCGCTATTGCAATCCATCTGTACCAGTGTGGTCCTCACAGAATATCAAAACATTTTTTCAGCTGGCATATCTGCTATCTGGTGTTTAAACAAACAAATAAACAAACTGGTAGATAGATAGATAGATAGATAGATAGATAGATAGATAGATAGATAGATAGATAGATAGATAGATAGGTAGGTGCATTTGCAAACTTTTTCCAAATGCACTTTTTCAGTCCACTGATAAATTATATAAACACTAAATTGTCCCCACATACGCCTCAGAGTTTTAAGTAGCATGTTCTTCAAAATTTTTATTTTCACTGAAGACTTTTCACCAGGTTTATAACCAACCATGATGCTTGACTGCTTTTCTTAAGACCAATCTGACATCAATGTTTGTTTAGCAGATACTGACAGTAACCACTAAACAGGTTAATGTGTACCTTTTATTCTTACTGAAGTTTAAGCCCAAGAGGTTCAATAGAAAGTAAATGAATGAGAAATTCAGACTTAAAAAAGATTTAGGCCCTACATGCATCAAATTACAGGCCCATGAAGGACAATTCAATGCTGATATTTTGAACAATATGGTTTCCTTACACTGTTTTACTCCTGTGTCCAGGGAATCCAGCTGAGGGGCAATAATTCTTTAATTATGCATAAAGTGTTTGTTTTCATTGAGATGTTGTGTATTATGGGTTTATATCATGGCAACACCATTATCCACTTTAAACGTATCAGGCATCAGCTGTGACTCATGAGTGACATGGTTGATGCCAGAACTCAGGGCTGACAGATAAGTGTGTAGGTGGAAGTGATGAGAGTGAGAGGGGGTTGACTGACAAGTACAAGGGTGAAAGTCGAAGCTGGAGGTGACATACACCATGCAATGAAGAGGGGGAAAAAACACAAAAATAATTTGCTCTTATCCCAGTTACGCAGTGTCCTTTATATTGTCATAAACTATTCAAGTTCTCATGTTAGGCCCTCGTGAATGAGACTGACCGATTGTAGGGTGAGTACGCAACAGTCTCAGACATACCCGTGAGTCATACAACCCCGTGTCTTCACCCCACAACCAAATCGCTCGTACTGAAGCGTATGGTGTTCGTCATGAGAATTAGGACAATTTCTTTTCTTTTTTTCCCCTCAGGCTCACGCTGTGAGTTGTAATAAATAAACAAATAAGGCATAAAGTATAAGGTATAAAGTAACAGTCCCATCAAGCGATCTGTCTGATCTGATTTTTACAAGAACATAGCTTAATAGTTAATGTCACATGATGTCGTTACGTTATGAAGTTAGTACCGGTATATCAGTTTAAATACGTTAAGTTTTTAACGGCACTAGTTTATTTACGGAGATGCTTTTGAGAGGTGCGTCTATAATCGTTAATCTTCATGTTATATTGTAATTGCCATACCTATCGTATCAATGCATTTTATTATTCAATTTAATTCATGCTAAATTCATACATTAAATGTGTATCTTCGATACGCGAAGAGTGGCCCAATTTTGATCAGGCGTTTTCGCGGACGTCTTTAATGTCAATTACCCAGCATTCCCTTTCAACTTCCTTTTTCGTCCATTTTCCGCTTGTGACAGGCAAGTAGTGAAAGAACTGGTTTTTAAAATGCCAATTTTCCGACGTTTTGTACAATATTATAGACAAAATGAACATTACAGTGTGAAATAAGATACACAGGCATTACCAAGAATGTGTTTTGTGATACAGATGGCTTGAGATTGTTAAGATTTAATGTGGATGTTAAGCTCAAGCTAACAGGCTAGCTTTTAGCTATAAACCCGAAGCTGTTCATACCACCTGTAGTCAAGCGTGTATTCCAACGTGTTTATTTCCAGCTGCAGTCATTGCGGACAGATGAACTGATATTTTCGGAAGCTCAGATATAAATGACAAAAGAGTCCTGTTCATTCAGATAAATCGCAGCTTAGCATAGCCCAGTGGCAGATCGGAGGACATTGCCAAACTGTATACCCACATTACTGAAGTCTTGGCCGTTTCAGTAACAAGTCTTGTGCATTATTATCTCAGGATGTTCGAGCGTTGGTAATTCAGTTAGTTTGGAAGTGGTCGCGTTTAAATTGCCAGGCTAATGAGCAAGGTGGAGCTGCACGGACGAAATGACCAGAATCGCTAACTTGCCGACGTTTTGCCATTTTGATAGTGTCATTGCATCTTGGTCAAGTTTATAACGACGCTTTTTTTGTTTATTAAAGGTTTTTTACTGAGCCTGGACAGAAGACGATCACAATGCCAGGAAGGTGAGTCCACATCTTGGTGATGTACCCGTAGATGTACATATGAGCTGATGTGCTGATCCAGTTTTGAAAAGTGTTAATATTTGAAGGTTTTGGGGCGTTAAACGTAAGTGCTTGTTCTGTTAGGGCGTGCACGTGGAGTTAAACTTAGTTGCTCGACCCTGTTGTTCAAGCTTTTGAATTTGAGTGACTCTTTACAATCTACGTTAACCGCTATGCTGCAGATTGTGGTGCAAGGCTATCTTTGCCGGCTACAAACGCGGCCTGAGGAACCAGCGTGAGCACACAGCTCTGCTGAAAGTAGAGGGAGTGTACACCCGTGAGGAGGTCGACTTCTACTTGGGCAAACGCTGTGCTTACGTTTACAAGGCAAAGAAGTAAGTTGGTTAATTTTAAGGATTTTCTTAGAACACTGAAAATTACTTGTGTGTCTCTTTACCTGCTGCATGAGTAGAACCATCTCAACAATTCAAACACAGTATAAGTAAAGTATACTTTAATGAAGCAGTTGGATCAGATTCACCTGTCCTTGTGTCCTATCTTCTTAAACTAGTTACTACCAGTAATACTTTGTCTGACCTCATGTCATATGGAAAACTCCTCCACTGGGAGCTGTGTTTTTGATCACTGATCAGTGTCTTTGGTGTCTTACTGTGTGTCTCTGTTTTGTATTGCTAAGGAACACAGTGACGCCTGGTGGCAAGCCTAACAAGACGAGAGTCATTTGGGGGAAAGTGACACGCGCTCACGGCAGCAGCGGAATGGTGCGCGCCAAGTTCAGCAGCAACCTGCCCGCAAAGGCTATTGGCCACAGGGTGCGAGTGGTGAGTACCTCCATACTCCTGGATGCTGCAGCCAGGCTGTGGTCTCATCCAGAACTACTGACCTCCAGATAAGAGCAGACAGGATTCCTCACTGTCTTGCACTGGTCTGGATGGTCAACTGGCACAGAGATTAAATAGATGCATTTACGTATTTATCATGTCTGGGGGTGTGAAGACTTTATCAGTAAACGTCCTGTCAGTATAATTATTGTTTGTTGGCCACAGTGAAAGAGTTTGACACAGCCAGGTACCGTAAGCATTAAAATCACCTATGTTGGCTTGTGTGTGTTAAGTACCTATTCTGTGGCCCGGGGACCTTATGAACTTGCTTCTGAGTTAAGTCGAATGCCCCTGGTTTTGGATAGTATAGTGTTGTGGTGTAGTTGTTTGAGTGTTTGTGGACTATATATGTATTTGAGCTCTGCTGTATGCACTCCGTGTGTATCACACACACACTCTGTTTACCCGGTGGGTCCAGACCTGGGTGCATCTTCAGGTCACAGAGGTCGTGTGTCTGCCTACCAAAGCACATGGTTTACACCCCAGTGTTTGTGTAGAGGCAGCTCTTATAACGGCTTTGGTTTCACAAGGAAAAACAAACCCTGATATTAAATAATCTCACTTTAATTTGTCGACACAGCAGTTGACCAACAGAGGTAGTTTGGGTTTGCATTACCTTTCAGAAAGAAAAATAGAAATCCAATAGTTGTAGAAGCCTTTTTTTATACAGCCCTTTGTCAGAACTAATTTGGCTCACTGAGTATCAATAGCAACACGTTTAGTGAGTGATGTTTGTGAGTGATGTATCCTGGGTCTGGGTAAAATAGTCAGTAGTAGTTTGTGTGCTGTCTCTCTATTTTAATGTAAGAGACATAGACCTGCAGTCCTGTCAGGGGTCATTGGAAGTCACTTTGGATAATGTATGCAAAGTGTATAAATGCGTTAACTATCAGGGGGAAAAGTTAGACTTCAGTTTTTCTTCTTGTGTTTAGTTCATTTGTTCCACTGCTTGTATTTTGACTTTTCATGCAGTTAAATTTGTGATAGAGACAAGGAGGCAAAATAAATCTCAGGCCACTAAATATTCATAATTCACTTCATCTGGCACTGCTGTGTCAAGTTCTCTATTTACTGTTTTGTCAATCTGATAATGATCTTTCTTTTTTGCATTGTGTTAACTCTGAAGTGACATTTAGGCCTAATAGTGAAAAACACTGAAACATTTGAGAGAATGGGTTTGGGCAGGGGTGATTGTTTTAGAAACATTGTTCTTATTGCTTTCTCTCCATTTTTGTCTTTCAGATGCTGTACCCATCCCGTGTCTAATGTGGTGGTGTGTACATAAAATAAAAAAAAATCTGTTTCAAAAATGTCATGTCTCCTTCCTGTTTGTGATTTCTTTGCTGCTCCTTTTCTGCATTTGCTGTCAGCTAATAAACTTGTAGGCAAATTTTCATATTGAATAGATTAAAGCAATGCTATTAAGGTCTCATGAAGTAAATGAGAGCTAGGTATTCATCTCTGTTTATTTTGAAGAACACAGTGATAAACGATATTAGACCAAGAATATGAAGGTATAATTCTTGTAGCGTAGTGGCAGATCTGCTGGGACATGGTAAGGGCGAATGGGAACATGCGAGATGCTCCAAATAAAACATCACTGAGGGGTGTGAAGTAGTCGCATGAAAATGACATCTCGCCTTGAGTTCACACCTTTATTTCTCTGAATATTATATATTTGTTTAGATCATATCTGCCCAGTATAATACAAAATCAAATTATCCTCGCACGAAGCATTAGTTCCCCAGCCCGTTAAATTTACGCCGTATACATATGGACTTGGCTGTTTAAGCGTGTGCAATATCACATTGCTTTGATACGCGTATGAAACAAGACAAGCAAGCTCGTTAAATGCACTTTGTAGGTTTATGTTAAACGACACAGACATTTTCCGTTGAAGAGAGGCGCTTGGATCACTAGAGAGCGCTCGAAAACTGCTCAGTCTTGTGGTACAGTTACGTCAGCAGAACCGTGTGTTCAATTACCTCAAACCCTTGTGCACTTCGAAGAACAAGAGTGAAAATTCAGCTGAAACAGGGTTTACGATAAAGCTTCATTATAGAAGACAAGAAAGCCTTACCCGGCTCACCCAAAAGCATCTAAATCTAAATACAGTTGTAATGTATTTTAACCCAGACTAACACCTCTGTAGCTAAAAATAGGATCGACATAGCAACAGTGTCTTTATGCTGTCTCGACTTGGCTACAGTGTATTCCCAGTATTTCCCTTGTTATTTGACGAAACGCAAGGAAATATACACTTTTTGCATGACGCCCCATATTACTAAAAATGTGTTCAACATACACCGTTTCAAATTCTGTACGCAACTGAACACGCACAAATATGGTTGACGCATCTTCTAGCTCATGCCGCAATGTCACATGGGAAATGTAGTATCTTGCCCCATTCTTTGAGTCGGTCTGGGTCTGCGTCGGGGTCTCCGTGTTTTAATAAACTACATTTCCCAAAGAACATCACTGGGTAGAGCTGCTTTAAATACGAGTTGTTTTCTTACAGTTGCCGTTCAGGATCCGCTGGCTGTCGAGGACGCACAGGTAACTGTTGCTAGGGAGACTCGATGCTTTGAAAATAGGTTTTGAACTACAGACTGAAGTATGTGAATCAATTTGTATTTAATACTTAATAATTAAATTAATAATTTAATAATTATTGAATTATATAATTAATCTAAATGTAATGGCGCAGCATGACAGAGTCTCTTAAAATAAACATTTAAACAAACAGGTCATTCTAAAGGATTTGATGCGCATCGTTTCAGTAAACAATAACATGACTGCACTGCCAATAACCATAGCCTAAATATTTGAACAAGACTGGCATCCCGTCTCTCATCCTCCTCTTTGTACATGTCGCTAATTATCCTCCGATAAGTCACTGACGAGGATGCTTCCGTTACATACGCATCATAACCAACACATAGGCAATCTGTTAAAGACTGAAGCTGAAAATTAAGTTTAATATCATTTCAAGGCAAACGAGGCTACTATAATTATGTAGGCTCTCTGTGGAAAAGACCGTGTCAGTCGTCGCGGCGGAGATGCTCCGTTTGAAAGAGTTGCATAAGGTTTCATGTAGGCTGAATGTAGCATTATGAATTTAGTGATGTAGAGGTGTATTCTGTATTGTAATTCCTGTGGTGTAGAAATGAATCCAAAAGCGTCTCGACGACTGAATCAGCGTTATTTGAAGACAGAAGATTATTTGAAGACAGACTTGTCTTCTTGCCTTATTTTTCGTTACTGACGAATAATTATCAAGACCTTAGGCAGTAGTTTAAGTGAGTAGTTTGGATTTTAACACATTGAGCCTGCTTAGAAATTTAGATTAATTCGGGTTCAGCAGATGACGCAAATTCGCCAGCCCATTTAGTCAGACAGGCACAGGTTGACTGAAACGCCGCAAAAATTTGGTATTTATCCATTTATACTTCCGGAACTGTGTGTCCTTTTTTGTGCGCGAGGGGACGCATAGGGATTCTGAATATGTCACTGCAACAGTAATGGATGTGCGTGGAGAGAGAGCCTGACAGACTTCCATCTCAACGAAATAATCGCGCTGCTTTGAATGGCGACTGAATTTGAGCAGCTCTTGCGCAACCCTTACATTGGTATATGGACATGTTAAATGTCCTAAACTCTCGCTGGGGATGTTACTCACGGTAACTGAAGTACTGTTAAGAAATCAGAGAAGTGACGACGGCTAATAAGCAATATACCAATAACGTGTCATAGCTGTTCGAGGTTGTCGTTTTCTCAGCACGAAGAGCCTCCGTTGATCAATTAGAATTTCGAATTGAGTGGTACCCTGATATTTCAGTCAAGACTCGTCCGCCTCTGGATAACAATGACATAACTCAGTCTTATCCAGCCTTCTCTATATGTAGTCTATAACGAAAACCGTTGACTATGCTCAAATCCAAAGTATTATTTTGCGTTCTTTTAATGCATGAAACAGTTTATGTCGGAGACGGCATTACTTTCTCACAGGGCTAATGTTTGTTCTTCAAACTTTGTGGGGTGTTTTTTTGCAGACCAGTTACCGTGTAGCAGAAACAGCAGCCAGAAGTCCTATGTTGGTTGAAGAAGATGAAAGAGCATGATTTGGGAAAGGACAGCCTGGCCTCTGGCCCTGTTTACAGGGCTGTTCCGACCAGAGAGACTTTACCCAAAACAGTCGTTGACCATTACCAGCGTTCAAAAGTGCAGGTTAGTCCTTCTCCTGTGCTTTAAGAACATGTATTGTTGTGGTTGATGTGGATATATTTGACATTAGGAAATGGCAGCTTTGCTCTGTTTCACATGTTGTCACAGTATATTTGTTGTCTCAGAAAAGTGTCAGCTCTAAAATAATCCTATACCAAGCAATTATGTATTTTTTACATTTGGAGCTGGCTTGATGTTCTGCTTTTTTTCTGAAGGGCTGTGAAACACCTCACAGTGTGTTATGTTTCAAAATGGTTGGGTCTAACCATTATTGCAATGATGGACTTGAGTTCCTAATTTAATGTCTCAGTTCTGCATTCCGAATAAAAATTCACCCTTATGTCATCAACCTTCATGATCTTGTGGATTTCATTTAACACAGATTAGGTTGGCTGAAAAGTCTCTCTCTCTCTCTCTCTCTCTCTCTCTCTGACTCTCTCTCTGCAGGGGAGTCTTAGTACTTAGTGCACACAAATATCAGAGTGTCTGATAATGCAATGAGGGGGTGGAAATCTCGGCCATTTGACTGGCCTCATTAGCATGGGATGTCTTGAAAAAGAACCAATATTTGATTTGCACTGAACTTAACCAGTGTGTATCCAGACCGCGTCAGTTTATCGGTACCTGTAGTGTATGTCCGTCTCCTGTGTTTGGGAAAAGATCGGTCTTTGTTGGGATGACAGTGAAGCATGCTAGCTTTACGCCTGGCTGAAATTGTTAATGTACTGACGTTTTTGCTGGAAGAATCCATGTCCTTAAATTTCTGTTGAAACCCAGCGCAGTGCCTTCTGATTGTAACTGTGTTTGTGCTTTGTGACTGCGTCTCTGTGTGGGCGCAGGTCCAGCCATAAAGCACCATTTTAACACCCAGAGTAAACACTGTCACTAACGCAGTGAGACTTCAAGATGGAAAAAGAGACTTTGGTGACCTTGCATGTTCCTGTGGAAAATGCCATAGATCAAAACTCCATCAGTTCTGTATATCACTGACACTGTAGACATGGAAATGTGATATTTTATACTATGAGAATGTCGGCTCTCCCAGTTTTTCAGTCAGTATTGTTGTTTATGTACTTTGGCCGGGATTTTCTTTTTATCCCATAGAGCCATCCTTTCTTTTTTTTCTTTTTTTTTTTACAGGTGACTGTGTTTGGTGAAAATAGAGGTGTGTGTTTGTCTGGGTTCGGTGAAACAGAGGTGTGTGTTTGTCTGGGTTCGGTGAAAACAGAGGTGTGTGTTTGTCTGGGTTCGGTGAAACAGAGGTGTGTGTTTGTCTGGGTTCGGTGAAAACAGAGGTGTGTGTTTGTCTGGGTTCGGTGAAACAGAGGTGTGTTTTTCTCTGGGTTCGGTGAAAACAGAGGTGTGTGTTTCTCTGGGTTCGGTGAAAACAGAGGTGTGTGTTTGTCTGGGTTAGGTGAAAACAGAGGTGTGTGTTTGTCTGGGTTCGGTGAAAACAGAGGTGTGTGTTTGTCTGGGTTTTATGGTCACTCTGAACACGTAGCAGTTCTTGATTCTCAGGGTAACAGCTGTTGTTTTGTGTTTGGACAGAGCCCTGAGCCCTTTGTGTTACCGCTTTTTTTTTTTTTTACCCTCTGTCTCTCCCCGTCAGCGATTTGTCAGCATGTTAGGTGAGGGACTTCTGTTCTCTCAATTTTTCTTTGTCTTTTTCTGCTATCCCATCTCTCTCTCTCTCTCACTCGCTCGCTCTCTCTCTCTCTCTCTCTCTCTCTCTCCCTTCCTACCTCCCTTCTTCTTTAATACTCTTTGTGTTGAGCAGCTGATTGGTTGTGCTCACAAGCTTGGATTGTTTACATAATCTGATCCCTCCCACTCTGAGAACTCTGCCAATAGCATGCTTGTTTTCCCACTGATGTATACAGCAGCTTTGGCAACCAATAGGCTGGTAGCCCCTCTGAATGGCTTTGCTTCAGTGCAACGTGATTGCATTTAGAAAACGTGAGAAGTAGTCCTGGGAGGTGCAGTGAGTGTCTTACACGTGTCCAGTAGCACTGTCTAGTAGTCCATAGCAGGCATTTTGCCAGCCTTTTTCATTCAGATCAGCTAGATATTCACATTTCATTCCTTTTCCCAGTTAATTTGCTAGTCTTGTCATTGTTTCTCTCATGTCTCTACTTTGAATGATGTCTTTGGTCCCTGCAATCTGTGTCAAGGTTGTCCTCTGTTTCTCTTTTATCAGGGTTGATTTTTTTTTTCTGTGGAAAATTCTGCTGGTAGACGGTGAATGTGACTGTTAGTCTCGAGGGTTCTAGATAGTTCCTCCTCTGTCCCTTGCTTTCTCACTGCAGAAGGCGGGGGAACCTCCTCAGCCTACGGTGCTCAAGGAGACTCGTGACAGAATTACTAAACTGCCGGCGGATGGATGTGCGTTCGGCTGACTCCAAAAAGCTGAACATTTTTTTTGTAGACTTCGGGACAAGCTTTTTTTAATCAACTTAACAGTTCTGGATGTAATTTAATTGATTTTATACGTGTGACTAAATGTGTTAGTCAGGGTCGATTTTCTTGTGTGTTATTTGCACACAAAATCTTAAAATAAAGATTTTAGGGAGGGAGAGAGGGAAAGGGAGAGAGAAAAAGGGTTGGCACGTGAAGTTAACTGATGTCACGTTCTTCCTCTGTGGTCATATAATACCCATGTTTTTCCTTGAGGGCAAAAGAGTCATTTTCCCACCAAAACACAAAAATACCACTACAATTACATAACTCTCTCTCTCTCTCTCTCTCTCTCTCTCTCACACTCACACACACACACACACACACACACTTGCACATACTGTATATACACTAAAGTTAAGATAGAGTGTGAATCTGCCGTCGTGACCTGTGCTGTTTCACTCCACCATAGTAAAATGTGTCTGCTAATGTCATTGAATTATTTATCTCTCAGTCATACACACAGCATCCTGCAGTCTGTTTTTTTTTAATCCATTTAGAGTCAGCTCTCTGAGCAGAGCAGACAAAGACTGACACAGCCTGCAAAATGGTCTCGAGATTTCTGAGAAAGATCTGGAAATCTTCAAGCTCCACAAAGCAGCGAATGAAACTGAAAAGCAGAGCACTGCCTTAACACTGGGACTTGCGTAACATGGAAATGTATCCTGATTAAAGTGGATGTGTCTTAATGAGAATGAATCTGTGTCATCGTGTAGTGTTTAAAGATGGTCGGTTTGGCTTTCAGTCTGTCAGTGTGGGGATTTTTCACAGACTGTTCCCTTTACATCGTGTTCCTTCCACAGGGCTAATCCCAGCAGCCCTGTTCATATGCCTCCTGCTTTAGAACACACACACACACAAACACACACAGATACACACTGAGTGGTCTGAGTCTTTAGTTTTGTCATTGGTCACGATTCTCAGAAGCAGTGCTTTCCATGGAGAATGGTCGCCATGGGGAAAGGTCCTTGTTATGTCAGCTGGCCAAAACTCAAACCAACTTTGTCTTTCCACTGCTTGTAATTAACACTTGATTTTGTCTTTTTGTGTGTGAACTCATGTGTCTGTGCATGGGAATGTGGGAGCGTGTGTGTCAGTGAGAGTGTGCGTGAGTGTTTCTGTGACGAGGATATTTTTGTCTCTGTGTGGGATGCATTTATAAAGTCTTTATATTCTTGGGGCTCTTATTAATAAAAGCAGGAAGGATGTTTTTCTGTTAGATGCTTCAGGGCAGTTCTGCATGGACTCATAGAGGACACACGCATGACCAGCACACAGGCACGTCCACTACTCCCATACACTCTTCTCAACCTCATATTCCTGAGGAGAAACAGGTCAAAGGGGCGAGAATGACTCTGTGTGCATGTGTGAGCATGTGCACGATGGTGTGTGTGTGTGTGTGTGTGTGCTTACTCGGGGGAATTTTTGCTCAACACGAGACATTCATCTATGCAGTGTGAGAGTGTTTATGTTATGGGTAGCTGGTCTTATGACTGTGGTCTACGGTGGACTCTCCAATGGGCAGACAGGTCAGCTGATTGCCCTGTGCCCCTGAGACCCTTACAGCAGACAGCTGACACAGAGCAGGTCTGCTCTCACTCCCCGCCATCAGCAGAGCATCCTGCTCAACACAAAAACAAGAACTGAGAACGCTGTGTCATGCTAGAGTGTAATGACGGTTGTTTCTCTCTCTCCCTCTCTCTCTCTCTCCCTCTCTCTTTCAGGATGCATTAGAGACTGCTGCTAGAGCAGAGGGAGGCCTCCCTCTAGAGGAGCGGCATATTCCTCGTGGTAAAGAGCTGCAGGATGAAGGAGGGAGGAGTAAATACCACCACAGCGTCTGCGTGCTGAAGCCCTTCCGCTCCACCAGCAAGTAGGTCCTCTGACAGGACGCCTTGTCTTCTCCACACTCTCACCTTTTCACTTAGCACCACCAAATCAGCCTTTCAAAGTCTCCATCACAGTGGAAAAAACAAAAAAATCACTCTTCCACTTGCCTTTGTCTTCTTTGATCATCACAGGCATCAGCATCCGGTGGACAATGCTGGGCTGTTTTCCTTCTTGACGTTTAACTGGTTGACTCCACTGGCCGTCAGCGCCCATAAGAAGGGACACCTTTTTCTGGAGGACATTTGGGCCGTGTCCCAGTGGGAGAGCTGTGAGACAAACCACCGCCGGTCAGTCCCCATAAAACACACTCCCCACTCTCCACCTCACTCTGAGAGTGCTTCTGTAACACACAGCCACGAAACCAGCGCCCTCTGACAAGTACTTTTGATACTGTAGGAGTCAATGAATGTAAAGTAACTCTGTATGAAGTTTTTTCTTGGAAATTGTACTTAAACTGGACAGGACCCACTAAAGTGCTGCAGTTTAGCATTAGATTATTCTTCGGAAAACATTCATGACCCTCTCACAGAATCAGACATGAAATGCATAACGCCATAGTTTCACGTGTTTATCAAAAGAACTTCTAGTCAGTTCTGTTTTCTGTGTGTGTGTGTGTGTGTGTAGGCTGGCAGGATTGTGGAAGGATGAATACAGGGCTAATGGGGACCAGGCATCCCTCCACAAAGCGGTCTGGACGTTTTGTCGCACAAGGCTGCTCCTCTCTATCCTCTGTCTCATGATCACACAACTCGCTGGCTTCAGTGGCCCAGTAAGTAATACCATCTCATCATCTTCCTCCCTTCCTCTGTCTCTCTCTCTCTTTCTCTCTCTGTTCCTCTCTCTCTGTATCTGTCACTTTTGATCTCCCTCTCTTTTCTTGAAGTCTTTCCTGTGGCAAGGAGGGTTCCTCCTTTCCTCCCTAATCTGCCCCCTCCAGCTGTAATGTGAAGGTGAGTGTGTTGAAGGGGCAAAAGGGATTATAATCTCTCTTCTCTTTCCCTCATCGAAAGCTCACTCTGTGTCAGACTCTCCTACGGAGGCTGCACTTCTAGAGTCTGAGCCACTGCCAGTCGTTTTTGCTGAGGGTAACAGAACAGGTGTCTCTCCCTGCCTTTCTTTTTACTCTAGAGTGACAGGCAAATCTGAAGTCTAAATGAAGTCCTTTGTTTTTTTCTTCATTTGAAATAAAGTGCCTTAACCAAAATCTTATAAATTCAGTAGTTTGGGTCAGTGGTGGAACCGCTGTGCACCTAGTGCAACCGCTGGGTTTTCAGATGAAACAAAATCATGCGAGTCTCAGGTCTAAAGTCTTACTTGGACAAAGTGCTCTGTTTGCACTGAAGAGGGCGCTGTACATGTTTTCATGTTTAGTGACAAACAAACAACAAACCGTTACAAATTGTGAATGTAACTGGCATGCCTTCTACTGCATGCCACTCATAGTAAGACTTGAGGCCTAACACTGTTATAATTTGGTCCTGTAGATGTTTCTCCCCATACGTGTTGTCTCTGTTGACCGATAGCAGATCTGTTCAGATGTTTTTGTTAAGCAGAGAGGCTTGTCCTTCTATCGCAGCCTCCCATTTAACCCTCTTGAGACTTTTGTAGCCTGCTTCAGCCCAATTTTTCGTTCGCTTCCCCCTTTTGTGTCTTGGAGAACAGATACCAAGGTTATAAACAGTTGCCTGCTTACTGCCGGATGAAGCAAACGTAGCCACAAAGTGAGAAAAGAGCAAAACCAGTCACACTGAAGTCTTTTTTTTCCTTCACTTCAGCCGTAAGGGTCCAGGCCAGTGTAAGTGTTATTCGGTGCTTTTAGACAGAACTGCTGCTATATGTTTTCTCCCTGGTTAACGGACTCGACCCCATCAGCTTAATTACCTGACCAGAGCAGTTCTTCAAGACGTTACAATGAAAGCGGTTTCCCTTAAACATATCAATACTTTGTTCCAATTGGATAGTTTTATTGCTTTCTCATAGCCTTTATATTTTTTGTTCTTATTTCTTATTTTGATTTATTTTCTCTGTACTGTGCTATCCAAACCAATTTTTTTTTTCTGGAAATTGGAAATCGTTCTGGTCCCCAGACTTCACTTCCCTTATCTGAGTGTGGACATGGGATAAATCTTGGTCTAGGTTTGTCCCCTTGGCTTTGCCCTGATGGGCGTTGGGTTCTGTATGCTTGGTTGGGTTTGTGTTTGGGGGGGTGGGGGGATAGGTTAACCAGACACGTTTCTGTAAGGAGAGTTTTTGTCACTGTCCCTCTGTGTGTTGGGCAGCTGGTCTCATGCTCCAGAGTCTCCTAAAATCTGCTCTTTTTAACTATTTTAAATTTAGTTCTTATTCATTTAAAAGCTATATGGGTAATTCCAATTCCACAATTCTGAACTGGACAGCATTCACACTTTGTATAAAACTTGCTAAACTAAAATAGAACAGACTCAAAATAGACTGAAACACCAATGACTTGCAGGTAAAGCATGTTTAGGTATTTTGTGCTAGTGGTTAGGGGAGATGTGTTGAGGAATGTGATTGGGTGAGATTGTGATGGAGGAGGACAGTGTGCCCACACCTGCTGCCAACCCACGGCAGGCACATGTGACAGAGACTGTTCTTTAGACTCCACAGGGTGTCCAAAATATCTGCGGAGAGAAATAGAACGTGAAACAGACAGAGCAGCCGCGGGAAAGTAAAGCCTGTGAGGTAAGGGCATCTTTATTACGCGGGGCTGGATCAAAAGTTGGTCATTCTCTTCCTGTCATTATCTCTCTCTCTCTCTCTCTCTCTCTCTCTCTCTCTCTCTCTCTCTCTCTCTGTCTGTCTGTCTGTCTGTCTGTCTGTCTCTCCCTCTCTCTCTCTCTCTCTCACACACACATTTCTAAATGATCCAGCTGTCAAAGGTCAGGAAGATATCTACCCAGCGTATTTCTGTGATGTGAGTTTTTATCAGACAGTTTGTCACTGCTCTCTACAGTCTTCCGTAAACCAAATGGACTGTTCACCAGACCTCCCTCACTATCAGGGGTCACTTAAGGTCAGAGTGCACCACTGATCACCATGGAAATCGGACTTTATTTGTTCCCATGTACATGTTTTCTCTGGACTGGTACCCTCCCTGTATTTGGAGGAATCACACACAGGTTCACAAGCTGTTTTTGATGCACTTTAACTAAGTGGATTTTTTCATCCTTTCTCTGGACATGGTCTTGGGGGTTTCATGCCCCACTCCCTTCATTAAAAAAAATAAAAATGAAAAAACCCTATTTGCCTATTCACCAAACATGGAGCAGAGAATGGCAAGTGTTTAAGTACCACACCTACGGTTTGGATCTGAACCACTGTGGACAGTGACCCAAGCAATTAGCAAGGACTCATTCCACCAAACGAGAAAGACTGATCTGAATGCAAAGAGAGCCTTTCTACTTTTTCTTCTATGCCAGAATCGTGCTTTTGGGTCCTTGTTTTTTCTTTTCTTTTCTTTTTTTCTTTTTTTTCCTTGTTCTCACGTGAACATGTATTGAATGGATATTTCTCAGTCAATAAGAACAATTTCCCAAGGTTTCTTGTTTTATTTATTTATTTTTAATCCCTTCTAAAATAAAATATAGTGTTGAGTTCAACCATGTTGGTTTGCTGATGCTGCGTTGTTTGTGAATAACCATGAAAGCATAAATGCATGACTTGAAGGATGGTGTGGATGTGTGTGTGTGTCTCTGTGTGTGTGTGTGTGTGTGTGTGTGTGGATGTACTTAATTGTCTGTGAAATGGTGTGTCCATAGCTGTGGTTATAGTACTGTTTTTTTCTACCTTGCTTCTGTCCTCTCTCTATTCCTCTGTAAACAACTGATATTAATTTTCAGGTATTTTAAACAAAACTGCGTCCTCGCCCTGTACCCCAACCCTGGTGTGACTCTAGGTAAAATGTCGAACTCCACCAAATGCAAACAAAGACCAAAAAAAAAACAAACAAACAAAAAAAGATGCAAATCTGAATGAGCTTTGTGAGCAATCTCTTATGTGTCTGCAAAAAAATGGCGCTGTTAGCCTTTTTCATTGTTTGTCTTGTTCTTTTCAAGGGATCTTAAGTAGAGAAACAGGCCACTGAAGGTAAACATTCAGAGTTTCAGAATGGCTGCCTTTTCTTTAAAGTTGAAGTAAAATTTCTGTCTCTTAGGCCTTAGCTGTTGTGCATTATGGAAAGGTGCAGCTAGACTACTTTGACTGCGTCTCTCTCCTTAGAATTTGGATTGTGATGATGATGATGGTGATGATGATGATGATGGTGATCATGATGAGGATGATGAGTGTGCTAGAGAAGGCAGTGGTAGTACATTAGTGATGAAGATGTGTGGCGACGGGGATGTTGGCTTGTGTCAGTCACGCGTCCTGTGTCCTGTCGTCCCTTGCTCGTCCCCTCCGCAGGCTTTTGTGGTGAAGCGGCTGTTGGAGTACACGCAGGAGAGTGACTCAGACCTGCCCTACGGCCTCCTGTTGGTGCTGGGCATGTTGACCACTGAGATGATCCGGTCCTGGTCCCTGGCATTTACCTGGGCGCTAAACTACCGCACCGGCACTCGCCTGAGGGGTGGCATTCTCACCATGGCATTCCACAAGATTCTGCGTCTCCGTAGCGTCCGCGAGAAATCCATGGGAGAGGTAAGACATGAAACTGAAAGGACAGAGAGAGAACAGAAATGAAGACAGAGAATTTGGCTTGGTTGAAGGGTGAAGGAATGATGATCTGTAGTCGTTTGTAGGAAAGAGCGATTAGAAATAGGTAAAATCAGATACATTTAGATAAGACATGTTTTATGAGCTGAGCTAAACTGTACTTTCTCAGTGACGCATGCAAGGAAAAAAAGGATACAGGCTCCGCTCCCTCCAATTTCAAACAACATTTAAAAACACGTCTGGAGAGGTTAGTCACATAAACGTTAGCTAATGGTAGCATGCTCAGAAAGGCTAAGACATCATTGTTGGTGCTGTATCCTGCAGACATAGGATCTCAATCTTGAAGTTATCATATACTCCTGGCTTTTCTAAACCCTCATTTGTTACAAAATATGATACATTAACTAGGCAGTGGAATTTCTTTAAACAAGACTGCTGTTTTGGCCGAACCACTCTGGAGACTTGAGACTTGACTCAGACTGGACCCTCAGAGTGTTCAGACTGGGCCTTCAGAGTGTTCAGACTGGGCCCTCAGAGAGTTCAGACCGGGCCCTCAGAGAGTTCAGACTGGACCCTCAGAGAGTTCAGACCGGGCCCTCAGAGAGTTCAGACCGGGCCCTCAGAGAGTTCAGACCGGGCCCTCAGAGAGTTCAGACCGGACCCTCAGAGAGTTCAGACTGGACTTCGGCTTGAGCTCAAAAACTTTTGAACATTGCTTGTAACTACATAATTGCATGTATACTAAAGTTACTTAAAGTCCTTTTTTTGTTTATTTTTGGAGTTTTGTTTGTTTGTTTGTTTGTTTTTTTTATCTCTGAGCAAAGGATTTTGACAGATCAGTTTAACATTATAATCCCATTTATTTCTTTCGGAACATTTCTCCTCATAACCACATTTTTTCCCTTGTGATACAGTGATCTGTTTATTTTTAGCGTTATCTGCTGAGTGTTCTAATGCAGAGCTGTGATGAGTAGATTGCAGATGGATGTTTTCAGCAGTCCGTGGCCTCTCTCTTCCTCAGCTCATTAACATGTGCTCCAGTGACGGACAGAGAATGTTTGAGGCTGCAGCCGTGGGCAGTCTACTGGCGGGCGGCCCTCTGATTGCCATACTGGGTATGGCTTATAACCTCTATGTACTGGGCCCTACCTCTCTTCTCGGATCTGCTGTGTTCATTCTGTTCTACCCCACCATGGTGAGCAGGCTAGCACAAGTAAACACGACACTCATACACACACACACAATGTCTGCAGTGTATACTTCCATTGGAATTTATTAACATCAGTTACCACTGAGAACATTGAATGGGATGACATGTACAAAGTGATAACACTGTTTTGTCACTGTGGCTATAGATGTTCAGTTCAAGGCTGACTGCGTACTTCAGGAGGAAGGGCGTGACTGTGACAGACAGACGCGTCCAGAAGATGAACGAGATCCTCAACAACATCAAGTTCATCAAAATGTATGCCTGGGTGAAGGCTTTCTCTCAGGCTGTGCAAAGTAAGCCCTCTTTGGATCTTTTTTATATGTATGTGTGTGTGTGTGTGAGAGAGAGAGAGAGAGAGAGAGAGAGGAAACAGAGACTATGTTTGATAGTATTGCAAATATGCACAACACATAATTGTTCTGTGTGTTCCAAGAAATTCGAGATGAAGAAAGGCAGATCCTGGAAAGAACTGGATACTTCCAGAGTATCACCGTGGGCGTGGCCCCTATCGTTGTGGTGATTGCCAGTGTGGCGACATTCTCCACTCATATGTTGTTAGGTTATGACCTCACTGCTGCTCAGGTACATTGAGTGTGGTTGGATCCATCTGGGTTGTGGCAAATCTTTTGCATTAGATGCACTGGTCGATGTAAAGAGTTATGCTAAATTTTGCTGTTTTTTTTTTCAGGCATTTACAGTTGTGACAGTTTTCAATGCTATGACATTTGCACTTAAAGTTACACCCTTCTCTGTGAAGTCGCTTTCTGAAGCTTCCGTTGCCATGGAGAGATTCAAGGTGAGTGACATCTGTGTTCTCTAGACAGCAAGGGATGTGTATCTGTACGTTGTATTTTTTCATCTAGCTCCTTCTCTTCCTCAACATCATGCTCTACCCTTCTCACTATTGCTCTCCTTTTTTCTCTCCCTCTACCTCGTTCCCCTGTCATTCTTTCGGTATACTCTGGCCCAGTTTCTGAGGGGACCAGATTCTCCTGTTTGATTTGGGCCTGTTTATCCAGACCTCTGTAGGCAGCAGACGGGTGTGTGTCCTCAGGGGGCCCCTGGTCTAGTTTTAATTCCCTGTCTGAACCAGGTGGTACCCCAGAGCCAGACCAGTGTGTGTTTGGTCAGCTATATCTGGATGGCTCCAGGGAATGTGCTGAACAGGCAGAGAGAGGGATTCTCCTCTTTCTTCTCAGAACTGTCTCATGCACCTCCCTCTCAAAACCTCCCTCCCAAAACCTCCTCTGCCTCTTCTGGCTCTTTAGGAATACCAATGCTGACTGGCTGGTATCTCAGAGAAGTTATTGGTTGTAAATATGAGAGTCTGAGAAGAAATCAAAGTCCTGAAAAAAGGTGCTTGTGAAATCTTTCTCTGGTGATGCATTTTGGCCTCTGGCGTTTCCTCAGAGTCTTTTCCTGATGGAGGAGGTGGAGATGATAAGGGAGTGCCCTCGGAATCCTGACGTTGCCGTGGAGATGACAGGTGCTTGTCTGGCATGGGAAACAGCAGGTCACAGCGCCCAGCCCACACCACGCGGGACCCCCTGTGTCGGTATGGGCCACAGAAAGGGATACAAGAACCAGAAGGAGAAGAAAGCTGGGAATCGTGGGATGTCAGATGAACGAGGTGGTCGGCTGCTCTTGGATGGGGGAGGAGACATGCCCCCCAGCCCTGAAGACGCCACTCTCCGCATTCCCACCATCAGCCAGCGACTGCAAAGAACTCTGCACTGCATCGATCTCACCATTCAAAAGGTTTACACAAGATTCACTCCTATAGCTGTGATACTGTAAACTATTACAGTTCACCTGACTGGTTTAAACTTCTGTGCACTGGTGACATCATGTGATTCTCTGTGAATGTTCCAGTGCTCAATGACGAAATCACAATGACAAAATCTAAATGGTTTATGCAAGATGTGAAATCCCACATCTGGAGAAAATGTTTAAACTATCCTCCTTGGTTGTAAAGAGTTTCTCCTCTATTCTGAGGTCTGCATGTGTCTGTATTTATAAGTGACAGTAACTTGTAACTCCAGTGCACACTGTAGCTAGGTAGTTTCTCAAACCATGTTTAGCTTTGGAATAAACCCTTATAAAATGCTTTAAGTGTTTTCTGATGTATTAAGGTGACAAATGAGGGCATGTAGAAGGTATTTCTGGTGTGAAGGGGGAAAACCACACCATTTTAACAGTGTTGATTCTGATCTGCTTTTCAGGGGAAGCTGGTGGGTATTTGTGGGAGTGTTGGCAGTGGGAAGACCTCTCTAATCTCTGCTATTCTTGGACAAGTACGCTTTAATACTTTGCGTTGCTGTTTTCTTTTGCCCAAATTGGTTTCAGGGTTTGATTATGGATGGGTAACCCAAACTGGACAACTGTGTTGTTTTCATGGTTGGGTTTATATTTTTTCTCAGATGACTCTCTTGGAGGGCACAGTGGCAGTGAACGGGGATTTTGCCTACGTGGCTCAGCAGGCCTGGATCCTCAATGCCTCACTGCGTGACAACATCCTGTTCGGGAAAGACTTCGAAGAAGAGAGGTGAGCACAGGGACCGGCGTGAGAAACAAGAGGCTGCAAACATCCTCAGGACGGATAGCTTCTCTTCTACGTCCTTCAAATGCTCCGTTTAATTTAAAGGAGCGAATTGGCGTTCATTTAAATACTTAGCTATGACTTTAAGCTACACTGTCTGTAAATGGAGAAGAACTGTGGACCACGTCTCCTTTTGTTTGTTCGTTTGTTGTGCTGTCTGATGCCTCTGAAACATTGGGTTGAATCTGTTTGACAGGCACTTATGCAGATAAAGCACTTTACTTTCCCTTAGTGAGCCATATAAGCAGATTAATTCACTTTACAGATAGACACTGACCTATGAGCTTTGCTTTTCGTAGCTTTAACAATCAGTGCCACTTCAGCAGTCACTGTCCTTTCAGTAAAGTGAGCACAGACGTGGTCATGAGTGGGAATGGGTTTCTGCTAAAGGAAAATGTAACCGGCGAGTGTGACACAGTGTTTTTGATTTAACGATGTGGGTTATGTTGTTCTGCATCAGTACATAAGAGACAGAGCGGATCCCGAGTGTGTTTAGGAGTTAGAAGTGAAGGGCAGAAAAGAGGTCAGACAGACAAAACGGCCGAGCACATACACACACATTATAAGGTTTTTTTCCTGTTATGTGACACTGCATGGTATCCTCAATGGTTTTCACTTAAAACAAAAATCTGAGAGTCCAAACATCTTCACTGATGTCTTAATGTTAATCTCACTGTTGTGTGGCAGAACCACGCCATGTAGATCTGGAGAGAGAGAGAGTGATGGACAATTGTTTTAGTGTAAGGTAAGTGGTATATTGCAGTATAGGAGAGAGCAGATTTTGAGAGACATACTGTAGATAGTTTATCGTTTTACTTGACCATTGTTTATTCCTGCAATACCATATTGGTAGCTTTTGCCTTTTCTCTGACAGTTTATGCAGACATGGAAAACTAAGATTAGCAATATTCTATAGCCAACCAGAAAAGCGATGAACACACTCGCAGATGTCTTGAGTGTTTTATGAAGGTAGAATGAAAAAGCTTTTTTACAGACAGCTGTCTTTTTTGAATGTGACTTTGAGAGAGACAGTGAGAGAGTGAGACAGTGAGGGAGACAGTAATGTTTCTGTAATCTCAGTTCGGTCTTTTTATTCATACTCTTTTGTGTTCTCTCACAGGTACCAGGCAGTTCTGAGTGCTTGCTGTCTGAGACCAGACATGGCCATCCTCCCTAACGCTGACCTGACTGAGGTACAGGCTTGGTGGCAATCTTCCACCACTATACTGGAACCACTCTGTGTTTAAGCCGCGTATGTGCCAGAGGGTATTTTATCTCTGGATACATGCATTATTTCTCAAGACTTGGACAGTGGCCCAGGGCAGGAAAACCACTTTAGCCAGATATTCAGTGCATGGATAGATTGTCACAGTATCTCCAATGCATCACATTTATCAGCAACTCTGCAAGCGAATGTGTAGTATTACAGTGTATGAATAGAAACCAGATGTTCCTCTCAAAGCTTCATCCAGAACCTGTTACCTTAGTGACAAGGAAGTGTGACTACCCTATAAATCACAGAGCACTGTCCTGCTTGTAAAACCACCTTTCATAAAGCAGAATCAGAGATGACATAGTAATCATATTTTTATCCCTTTAAAAAAAGTTGAATTGATCTCTTTCCTCTGGGCCTTCAGATTGGAGAGCGTGGTGCCAACCTGAGTGGCGGGCAGCGGCAGCGGATCAGCCTGGCACGTGCCCTGTACAGTAACAGAGAAATCTATCTTCTGGACGACCCGCTCAGTGCCCTGGATGCCCACGTCGGCAACCACATCTTTAACAATGCCATCAGGAAACAGCTACGCAGCAAAACCGTCATCTTTGTCACTCATCAGCTCCAGGTACACACTGCTATCTGAGGGACAGGCCAGGGTTTTGGCCAGAACTCAGCACATTGTCTGTGTGTTGTGTTGAAGTCATGAGTGGAGAACCAGAGTTCGGTATGCAGGCTAACTACTAGAAAAGGTAAACTGAAAAGAAGTGAAAAAAAAAACATGTTGGGAGACAGCTTAATTACCAGTACATGTAGAAGAACATGAGAGGTGTCCTTTACTTAATTTTGTGCTAACCCCTGTTAGCAGAGTGAAATCACATGACATGTGCAAATGGAAAGTTGATTTGGTCCTAACTGAACTATCATTAATTGAATGTTCATTGTGAGGGGACATGAGAACAGAGCCTGGACTGAGCTCTGTATTACAGCCCCTTAAAGTGTATGTGTTTAACAGTATGTATGGTATATATATGTACAGCATGTGTGTGTAAGAGTTTACCTGGTATATGTGTACCGTGTGGTGTATATGTGTACAGTGTGTATGTGTGTGTGTTTGTAACAGTGTGTGTGGTGTATGTGTGTAGTGTACCGTGTGTGTAACAGTGTGTGTGGTGTATGTGTGTAGTGTGTAGTGTGTGTAACAGTGTGTGTGGTTTATGTGTGTAGTGTATAGTGTGTGTAACAGTGTGTGTGGTGTATGTGTGTAGTGTATAGTGTGTGTAACAGTATGTATGGTGTATGTGTGTAGTGTATGTGTGTGTGTTTGTAACAGTGTGTGTGGTGTATGTGTGTAGTGTACCGTGTGTGTAACACTATGTGTGGTGTATATGTGTACAGTGTGTGTGTGTGTAACAGTATGTATGGTGTATGTGTGTAGTGTGTGTGTGTGTGTGTGTGTGTGTGTGTGTGTGCAACAGTGTGTGTGGTGTATGTGTGTAGTGTACCATGTGTGTAACACTATGTGTGGTGTATATGTGTACAGTGTGTGTGTGTGTGTAACAGTATGTATGGTGTATGTGTGTAGTGTGTGTGTGTGTGTGTGTGTAACAGTGTGTGTGGTGTATGTGTGTAGTGTACCGTGTGTGTAACACTATGTGTGGTGTATATGTGTACAGTGTGTGTGTGTGTGTAACAGTATGTATGGTGTATGTGTGTAGTGTGTGTGTGTGTGTGTGTGTGTGTAACAGTGTGTGTGGTGTATGTGTGTAGTGTATAGTGTGTGTAACAGTGTATGTGGTGTATGTGTGTGCAGTATCTGGTGGACTGTGACGAGGTGATCTTTATGCGAGAAGGCAGTATCACAGAGCAGGGCACTCATGAGGAACTGATGAATCTGAACGGAGACTACGCTGCCATGTTCAACGCGCTGCAGCTGGGAGACACTCCGGTCATCGAGGTGAGACAGATTGTGAGTGCCGGGTCACGTGGTGTTCCTGTAAGCCAAAAGCTAAGTTAATAAAAGGAATGTTTTAAATGCATAGTCTTTATTTTAAAGAGAAAGAAAGATTAAAATAGAAATACCATTTTTATTACGTATGTATGAAGTGGGAACCATCCCCATTCCGTGTTGATGGAGGTGTCATTGAAAGTTCATTGATTTGAGCCTGTGTGTGTTTGCAGGTACCGCTCAAGTCATCAGGCAGCTCTCTGAAAAAGCCTCCGGAGACGTCCAAGCCTGGCTCTGTGAAAAAGGAGAAGCCCCCTGCTAAAGACAGTGGTACATTAGACTCTCAGCATCTACACTACACAACAACTGTTCAATTCAAAACAACAAAAGAAAAAGTCAGACAGTGTAGCTTAATATGAAACAACCGCCTTAGTAAGTTTATTCATAATCGGTCATAATATTCATAGAGACAGTTTCACACGTGTCTTGTCTCAGCTCAGAGATGGGCTTGTCAGAAAACTTTACATCATACATTATTGAGAGACCAGAGTCTGTCAACCTTAGGCCTTGTTCTGATAGCAAACAACTATACCATACTGTCACTTATCGTAAAAGACATACACAACAACCCAGTGCTTATCTGAAATCTCTCTCTGTGTCTGTCTGTCTGTCTCTCTGTCCGTAGGTCAGCTGATGCAGGTTGAGGAACAGGGGCGTGGCTCTGTGCCCTGGTCGGTGTACAGTGTGTACATCAGGGCTTTGGGCGGAGTGCCAGTCTTCCTCTTCATCTTGACCCTCTTCATCCTCAATGTGGGCAGCACTGCCTTCAGTAACTGGTGGCTGAGTTACTGGATCAAACAGGGCAGCGGGGTGAGTGGGGGACAGGGACGCTCTCTGGGGCTTTGAGAACCTGAGTTTTTTCCTGAATGAATCTTGTAGAGTGAAAAAAACTAGCCCAGTATGTATGAAAAGACTCAACAGTCGCACTCCAGTGAAACCTCCACTCTCTTTCACATATAAACTTATTCTTTAAGAGGGAAGACTAATGTTTTTAATGACAGCGTAAAAACAAAGCTATGGCCAAGACCTTGCCCTGTGTGAAGTGACATGCAGAATTGAATACTTTGTGTTTGAGTTTGAACAAGCATTGCTTGCGGCCACATCAGTCAGTGTGTAACGTAGTCAGTTTTTCTCTTTCTCCTGGACCAGGGCTGACGGTTGCACATATAGAGAGACAGCTGTCACTCCTGGGGAGGTTATTATGTTAAATAAAGGCACATGAGGAAGGGCTAGGTTAACTAATCAATGTGCTCTTTTACAGCTGGGTAACATGGTATGGACTGAAATATTGATGTCAGGCTGAGTGTGTGTGTGTGTGTGTGTGTGTGTGCACTTTGGAGGAGATGCTGAATAGCTCTGAGACCGGGTGTAAGGAGAGAGGGCTGTTTAAATATTTCATGTGTAAATGTCCTTTGTGTAAGTTTTGGGTTGCTTTGTTTGCTGCTTTGACTCATTGGTAGATTACACTGGAGACAGTGCTTGTGGTTTCAGTGTCATTGTTTAGAGAATGAGAGTTCATCTGGCTATTGATGAGATAAATGAACAAATGAATAAAAAACACTGCAAAAGAAAAGCAAACATTAGGACACATGAACATCATAAGTAGCATCTGTTAATCATGTTTTAAACAAAGGAACTCATTTTGTCTTATGTTTCAACCGGTGATAAATTGATTAATTTTAGTGCAAGTAAACCACATCACACACTGAGACTTTCCAACTGTCTGTCTAACAAGAGAAGAATAATCCCAGTCATAAATCACTGACAAGCTGAGATTAGAGAGACACATGTCTCATGTAGCAGCGCACCAGCACATGAAAAAGTACAAAGTCACCTTTGTCGTTATACCCATGATCCTTTTCTGTTAGTAAGCTGTCTTGACACTAAGCCCAAGACTGTTTTTGCCTTGAGTTTGTCTGTTTACAAGTTTACTTTTTACACACCATGTACATTTACACACCACACACACATATACACACACACACAATCACACACACACACACGCAGGCACAACTACAGAACACCACCTCAACGACCTAGTTCTATAGAAATGCACACCCTTAAGTGTCCATGTGTAACCTGGTCTACAGGCTCTCATTCATCCCATCTGACCTTTGCCCTGTGCCATGGTTGAACCACCCAGAGCACAGAACTTGTGGGTTTAAATGAGAATCATGCATGACTGAGAATCAGTCATCTCATCAAATATATGTATGTATAAAGACTTAAAGTATATAAGTCTTCATTGAATATAATGTGTGAACTAGTGTGTGTTTGTATTGTATACACCTGTGTGTGTGTGTGTGTATAAGTGTGTTTGTGTGTCTTGGGGTGCAGCAGTACATCATGTGGTGTTTCTCTTTGTGTAGAATACTTCAGTGCTGGTGGGTAATAGCTCTGTGTTGAGTGAGAGCATGCGTGACAATCCCATGATGCAACACTACGCGGCCATCTACACACTGTCTATGGGCGTTATGCTCCTCCTCAAACTGCTGCGTGGGGTCATCTTCGTCAAGGTGAGTCACCTGTCTTCCTGTTTGACTCCATGTCTGTCTGAATATCTGTCTGTCTCTGTATCCCTCTCCCTCTCCCGTGGTGTTTGTCCACTTCAATTTCAGGGTTTTTTTGTAGTTTTTTTTGTAGTTGTACATAACCCTAACTTTTTACCGGTTGTATATTTTTCAGTCACATGATGAATGCACTCATATAGTTGTCCTCACAATCACCATAAACAGCCACTGTTTTTCCTAATGGACAGGGAATACATTTCTCCCGGTTCCTTTCAAAAACAGTATCCTTCAACTCCTCGAATGTGTGCCGGTTGTTCAAATCTAAAGATTTCTTGAACAGTGTCTGGCCTGTGTCCCTGATTAGAGAGTTGTGTTTTATAGCAGTTCCTAGTAATATTTTCCTGACTGGCTATGAGTAAATAGCTCAGTAGGGGGTATTCCACGAAGCACACTTTTTCAGTTAACTTGGTCATCACTTAGTTAGAGAACAGCCATGGGACACTCCTATTGGAAAGTTGTGTGTGTGTGTGTGTTTTGTGTGTGTGGGGGAGCTAAGATTCGTGGAATAGCCTGCAGGTGCGTGTGACTCCACAACAGAACCTCTGTCATATCCCTACAGAGTGCACTGTCTTTTACACACGGTTATTTGAGAAATGATCCCTGTTTATGCTCCTGTTATGCAATTTATTTTAAAAGAATGCTTCTTTTTCATGTCTTAAATATAATCTTAATCTGTAGAGCATAAAGAGTCATATTTCTCTTTCAGAGCCAGAAAGCTCTTAAATTCCCCTTTGTCAATACATTTAATGATGCTCCGTTTTGAATCTTGGATCAGTTTGAATCGAGAGTGAAAACTAATCCAACTCAAGGTTCTCCTCTTTCTCTCTATATTATCACTCTCACTTCGTTATCACTAACTGACCAAATTTTCAGCGTAAATAAAGTTATTCAGTCCATCATGGTTTCAAAGGATAAAGTCAGTCCTGTATCTCGCAACAGACTCTGACTTTGTGAGTTTCTGTTTTTTCCCATCTTACTGGGTAATGTTTACCAAACTAGTTCTCCCTCAGATTTGGTAGAGCCATACCTCCTTTGTCTTTGGGTAATTTAAATTCATTTATCTGAGTCTAGGCATTTTACCATCCCAAACATACCAAGATATCAAGTGTCAAGATATGGCGACATTGCCTTTTCCTTAGCACCATTAGCATTAGGGATTGATGAAGGCCCGGGAAAAATGGTCGGCTTCACCATTTGCCGTAGATCTGTGAACATACAGCATTCAGAAATATCTGGAATAATGACTAGTCATTAGGGGAGGTACTTGGCAGAGACGAATTTGTGTTTGTGTTTGTGTGTGTGTGTGTGTATGTGTCTATGTGTGTTTGTGCACGTGCGTGTGTGTGTGATAGTTTGACTCTGCTCTCTTTTTTAATCCTGATCATGGTGTCTGGCTGTGTTTATTCCACAGTGTTTTTGTAAGAGTTTCTGTGTGGTCTGTTCCCAGGGTACACTGCGGGCATCTTCAAAGCTTCATGATGAGCTCTTCCGGAGGATTCTGCGCAGCCCTATGAAGTTCTTTGACACCACACCCACCGCTCGCGTCCTTAACAGATTCTCCAAGGACATGGATGAAGGTAAGGGCAGATTCGGTGTCTCCCATACTCACTACAGTCAGCTGAAAAACAGTCAACATTTTTAAACAGCCAGGAATGGTGCTTTTCATCTTTTGCTCTCTGTTTTCTTGTTTTCTCTCTGTTATTCCTGTCTAACCCATGTTCCTCTGTTATCTTTCTCCTCTTGTCCTTTTTTTTATCTCCACCTGCCTCACTACTGCTATTCTGATTCCCGTCTGCTCTCTTTTCCCAGTGGATACGCGTTTGCCGTTCCAGGCGGAGATGTTTGTGCAGAACGTCATCCTTGTCTTCTTCTGTCTGGGTGTCATTGGCAGCGTTTTCCCATGGTTCTTGGTGGCGGTGGGACCGTTGGTCATTCTTTTCACCGTACTTCACGTTGTGTCACGCGTCTTTATTCGAGAGCTCAAGCGTCTGGACAACATCACACACTCTCCCTTCCTCTCACACATCACGTCGAGCATTCAGGGCCTGACCACCGTGCATGCCTACGGCAAAGGAGACGAGTTCCTCCAAAGGTCAGTTCTGCTCCTGCTATAAGCCACAACAGTTCTGCAGCTTCACTGCACTTAGTCTCTGACTTCACTTTAGTTCATTACTTTAGTTCATTAGTTTCCTATAGCTGCTTAGTTGGTTTAGTGAATTACTTTAGTTGATCACTGTAGGTCAGTGGTTTAGTTATTTGATTTTCTACAGTTAGCTTCAGTTTAGGTAGTTTGTTTCATTTAACAAAACTGGTATAATGTATCAAACCTCAGTTTCTGATATTTTGTCTTGTTTTAATTACATTACTGGTTTCTCTGTTACATTACTGGTTTAAATTATTGGCTGATTATGGTACTGGTTTCCCTCTGTATTATTCATGTCTTTCTCCACTGATTCATCCTTATCCGTAATTAGACACTTTTATTCTTTCACAGTAAAATCTAAGTGAAATAAATTCAGGGTTCATGTGTGATTGGAGAGTTAGTATATTGTGTATTGTGTAGTGTAATGTTTGTAACCGGGTTTCTAGAGTGTATGAAACATGATCTGTTTTGTAGGTACCAGGAGCTCCTGGACCAGAACCAGGCTCCGTTTTACCTGTTCAGTTGTGCCATGCGTTGGCTGGCGGTGCGTCTGGACGTGATCAGCGTGGCTCTGATCAGTATTACGGCATTAATGATAGTCCTGATGCATGGCAGCATCCCGCCTGCCTACGCTGGGCTGGCCATATCCTACGCCGTCCAGGTGAGAGCAGGAGGCCACGGGCCTCAGCTTCAGAGACCAAACCTGGTCTCACACAGTCCGCGTTTCATGACTTGTTTTGCCGCATGCTCTCATTTCTGAGAACTCTGAGGGGGACAGGTTTGGAAGAAAAAACTCTGTCCATTCTGTATTTTGTTTGAATGTATTCCCCAGGCTCTTTTTTACTCATCTTTTCATCCACTTTTTCAATCCCTCTGCCATCCGTGTGTTCAGAGTTTTAGCTGTGTTGTTTGTCATAAATGCGACTGAAATGAGTTTTGTTTACTGGCTGTAACCCAGTGGAGCTGACAGTCTGCCTCTCTCTCTCTCTCACAGCTCACAGGGCTTTTCCAGTTTACTGTACGTCTGGCCTCTGAGACCGAGGCCCGATTCACAGCCGTGGAACGAATTGACCACTACATCCAGGTACCAAACCTGCCTGCCTCTAAACTTGCCTGACACAGATTTCTCTGTGTGAAACGCTCTGTCTGTCTGTGATTTCTCTGTGTGAAACGCTCTGTCTGTCTGTGATTTCTCTGTGTGAAACACTGTCTGATTCTGATTTCTCTGTGTGAAACGCTGATTCTGACACTGTCTGATTCTGATTTCTCTGTGTGAAACGCTCTGTCTGTCTGTGATTTCTCTGTGTGAAACGCTCTGTCTGTCTGTGATTTCTCTGTGTGAAACACTGTCTGATTCTGATTTCTCTGTGTGAAACGCTCTGTCTGTCTGTGATTTCTCTGTGCGAAACACTGTCTGAGTTCTCCGTTTGAAACGCTTTGTCTGACCGTCATTTCTCTGAATGAAACACTCTGTCTGACTGTGTGTCCAGTCCCTGACTCTGGAGGCTCCAGCGCGCATTAAGAACAAAGCCCCCCCGCCAGACTGGCCTCAGGAAGGAGAGGTGGTATTTGACGGGACAGAAATGAGGTACCGTGAGAACCTACCCCTGGTTCTGAAGAAACTGTCCTGTACCATACGACCCAAAGAGAAAGTGGGAATTGTGGGACGTACTGGTTCAGGTGAGAACATCCTCTTCTTTTCCCTGTGCTCCATCTCAGAGGAGCATTTTACTCTGTACACAACATCTAAATTATCCTCACAAGACAGAAAGAAAAAACATTCAATAAAATCACTGGCTTTGATAAAGTGTTCTGATCAATGTATAGGCCAAAAGCACAGTTATCATCTGACTCTCTTAGAGGGTAATACAAATAGATTGTACAAATGTTGTGTGTGTAATGTTACCAGGTTTTACACTTCCACATGTCTCTTCCACAGGCAAGTCTTCTCTGGGCGTGGTCCTCTTCCGATTGGTGGAACCATGCGGTGGTTCCATTAAGATTGACGGCATTAATATCTGTGACATTGGCCTAGCTGACCTGCGCAGCAAACTGTCAATCATTCCACAGGAACCAGTGCTGTTCAGTGGGACTGTCAGGTGGGGGTGCTGTTGTGTTCTTTTGGTAAAAAAAAAAAAAAAGGGTTTTCTCTAAAGAAACCTTTGGGAACCTTGGGTGATGATTTGGCTTTAACCAGTTTTCATCAATTAACAGTAAATTCTGTAGTTGACCACCTCTGGCTTTGAATTCAACAGTGCTGTCTTTTAATACAGCTTGAGATGGCTGCTTGTTTACAATGCTCTAAAATAATACAGATACATACTGTAAAATTGTAAAGGTTGATGGTAACATTCAGCTTTATAAATGCATGTAAAAACATAAAACTTGTAGAAGTGAGTCCCAGAGTGCAGTTTATTAAAAATCCAGATTTTCCTTTAGTCCAGATCATCCTTTAGCATGGTCACTTCCACATTACTGTCTGTGTATAGGCATTGTATTCAGTTCTGGTAGCATTGTTATATGCAGAGTTAGGTTGTAAAGCAGTTGTCTGTTAGCGTTCAGTGAGTGTGAATGTGGATGTATATATATATATATATGTGTGTGTGTGTGTGTGTGTGTGTGTATGTATGTATGTATGTATGTATGTATGTATGTATGTATGTATGTATGTATGTATGTATGTGTGTGTGTATATATATCAAACGATGAGGCCTGTGTCATTTGCTGCAGGTCTAATCTGGATCCTTTTAACCAGTACTCAGAGGAGCAGATCTGGGACGCGCTGGACAGGACACACATGAAGGAGTGTGTAAGTGTCAGGCCTAGAGAATTAGGATGTAATCATGGTGTCAGAGGATCTCTCACACACACACACCACAGGGTTGCTTGGTTACGCTTCAATGACCACTCAGTCTTTCTCACCTGTCTTAAATTACCCCTGCCTCTATATCACACACGCACGCACACACACACATCTCTGTTCCGCTCTTGTTCTCTTTCTCTCTGTTGTTTTTTGTGTTTCTTTCTCTCCTCTGTATTTCCCCTCTCTGTTTACTTCTCTGTTTTCCTCCTCCAGGTGTCCTTGTTACCTTTGAAGCTGGAGTCAGAGGTGCTAGAGAATGGAGAAAATTTCTCAGTGGGGGAGAGACAGCTACTGTGTGTGGCCAGAGCTCTTCTCAGACAATGCAAAGTGAGTCTCTCCTCTAACACTCCATCTCAAACTCATTCCTGGTGTGCATATGGATTTCTGTTGTATGGTTGAGCGATTAAAGGAATTAATTGGGAATCCTCTCTCGTTCTGCGAACGCACCATCCCCTCTTGGAATGGGATTAGCCAGTCTCTAAATCTCTCCTCCTTGTTATGTCTCCCTCATGTATGAGAGAGAATTTAGCTGATCATCTGTCAAATGTCCTCTGCTTAGTGAGACAAGGTGAAGGACATAAATTTCATCCTCTCTCTCACTTCTCTCAGGTCCTGATTCTAGACGAGGCCACAGCGGCCATGGACACAGAGACAGACGCTCTGATTCAGGAGACCATCCGAACCTCGTTTAAAGACTGCACCACGCTCACTATCGCTCACAGATTGCACACTGTACTCAACTGTGACCGCATCATGGTGCTAAACCAGGGACAGGTACTGTGTGTGTGTGTGTGTGTATGTTTATGTGTTAGCAGCTTGTAGTGACTTTAGTGATGTTTAGAGCATCTCTTTACCTCCTCTGACGGTGGGCTTGCACACTTGGTTATTTCTTGACGGTTGCTGACAGTGTTTGGTCAGTGATCTGCCTGATAATCAGCACTTACTGGGGTTTGCTCTTTTGATCATAAAAGTTTTATAAAAAGCAATAAAAGACATGTAAAAACAAAAAAGACATGTCATTAAGAGAGAAATGATAGATACTTTCCAGTCATTAAATTATAAGGATAGAACTTAAAAAGCTAAAGGGAAAAAAAGGATAACTGTCATTAGCAAAGCAGTGTAAGCTGTATGCTCCCTGCATATTTTCTATTTGATATTGATGAAAATGAAGACGAGATGTGTGCATGTCTTGAAACCTTTGACAGAAGCTTTGCCCTGATGGTATTTGAATCTGTCTTCCCTTCACACTGACCAGCTCCCTAATGCTAATTATTACCACTCAACCCCTTTCCTCTCTGTTTACACAGGTTGTGGAGTTTGACGAACCCTCCAAACTTCTGGCCAATGAGAATTCTCGGTTCTGCGCTATGCTAGCAGCAGTGGAGAACAAGGTCTCTGTGAGGGGATAAAAAAAAGAAGAGGAAAGAGAAGGAGCATGCACAAGTGAAGATTTAAGGGGGGAGTACCAGCCCCCGAATATCCCAGCCATCATCTGCTGTTACACCCACACCCACACACAGTGCACTGATCTGCCTGGAGTTGGGGTGGGGTGGGGGGTATTCTGGGGTCCTGAGACCTGACTGGATGCCATCCCACAGAGATGCCTGTTCATATGTTCTGGCTGTCAGTTAAAAGAGTCTGAGCCACCAAACTGATAGTGCTTATTTTGAGTTCAACAGATTAAATCTGAATACATGTGGTTGTATTCGTGTAAACTGATCTGTTACATAGAGTATATATATACATATATATATATATATATATATATATATATATATATATATATATGATTCCATTTTCACTCTGAAGAGAGTAGTTATACAGAGTTAGTACTGTGACTCTGCAAGTGTACATAATGTATTGTCTTCTGTATATACACACGCACACACACAGAACTGATATAATCTACATAATAATTAACGGAACATTATTTTTGGGCAACCTCACTGTCTTGAGAAACTCAGTGATCATGTCGTGGTTTGTGACTTGACCTGTGAACTCTGGCATATGTCATGGCTCCACTGGCCTGAGGAGATTGGTTACATACTGGCTGTGGCCAGGATAGCACTGCATTATTGGGATTGTTCCGGAGAAACGGAGCTGCTCATTCTCTGTGTCTTTGTTTGACACACCAAGGGTAAAGTCTAACCCCAGCGAAGAGGCCTTGTACATTTTGACAGCCTAATTTTTTTGCCACTTCTTTGTATTTAGTGTATTTTTAATCACATTTTTTGTTTGTTACTGTTTATCAAGCACAATCTATGTGTCTACTTGGACCAATTCTTTTCTTTTTTTTGGGTCAGATTTTTTGACCAATATTATTGTTGCAGTGTTGGTCTGTCGCAGTTAAAACTGTGAAAAGGGATCCATACTGATCGGAAAAATTCCTGTATCAGGTGTAACGTCATCTGTGCTCTGTGTGATGGTTAAACAGCTGACGGACCCGTTTCTTCAAGCAAGCCTGCCCTCAGAATGTTTATCCGTTTGTTGTTTCTGTTTACTTTTCAGAGCCTTAGCATGGCCTATCAATTGCCTTGTGTATGGGTGAGATAAATAGAGGAGGGAATAGTCTCCTCAAGGTGTCAATAAAGTTATTTTAGATTTATTTCCCTGGTGTCTGTGCATTTGTGCGATTTGTATGGGAGTCCTTGTGGAAGAGGACATTGATGGATTTTAAGGGAATATGAAACTCGAGTGACATTCAAGCCCAGGTCTCTGGAGTAGGAGATGAGCCAAGAAACACCACAAGGTTATTCCGTCTCAGAATTACTCAGACAGCATTATACAACCTCTCTCTGTCTCTCTCTCCCAGCCTTGATCTCTTTTTTTCTCTCTCGTAAAATGCACAACTGGATCCTCAAATAATATATAACGTCATTGGATCAGCCTTTCACTGTTTTCGCCATTAGTTTCATTGCAATAAATAACAACAACAACAAACAGAAAAACCTCGTGACACTGACACCTCCAGATCAACGTCGTTTCAACACTTTGTGGTCATGTATCCAAAGTATGTACACATATACATTTAGAACTAGGAAAACAAGAGCTATATGTGACGAGAAGCTAATCTATAGTGATGATCTAAACGATTCCGACGCTTTAACAACACGGAATGTTTGCATTCTCGAGGCAAATGTCATTAGAGTGACCTTAACAACATTGCGGCTTCACTTGCTGGTGTATTCTGAGAAAACGCGACATCATGCGTTGCTAGCGCGTAATTGCCCATACCGTACTGAGCAACCACTGGCGAACCGGCTTTTTGCTGTAGCCCATACCTTTCATGCAACTCCTGTTTTCCGTAATGGGGTCAAGAACATGGTTTCCCAGATGATGGGGAATTAGCCTTGAGATCACACATTGTGTAATCGTGTTTCCGGCCTGAACGTGTAAAACGAGCTTCATTTATATAGTCACATTGTAACACTATGTAGGCTATTTCCTCATATAATATACCGGGTTACTGCAACAGAAACATAGTTATTTTTGTGTAGACTGATGCGTCCTTTTTCCAGTACGCATAGAGGTTTTCTGCTTTATGATATAATTGTATTTACGCTATGTTTCATATGTTAGTTATCGTGTGTTGATATATGTGTTCTAGAGGTGCAAGCGAGCCGGGACCGATCTAACCTGGGTCGCCTCTCCAGCGCCCCCATAGAAGCTCGAAAACTTTGCTCTCTCGAAGTGATTTCCTCCCCTGTTTTTACTTCCTGTTTTCTAAGGGAGTCACTTAGCTCAGCTTATTTCATATCGGCTTTTCTCCGCGTCTAACCATTTCTCTATAATCTGTGTAAGGTTATTGATTCTTTGTGACAACCAGTTCACTTTGAAGCCGCCCGAACACTCGCTTATATTTCTACTTTTGATGGAGGGAATGCTTAACACACTTTTATCTACGGACCCGATGGATTTTACGTAGTTTTGTTTGGTTACTTTTTATGTTGATCGCCTCAAGTTTGGTTATTACACATTAGGTTTTCTTTTTTTCTTTTTGCTCTCCTACTTTGCAAGCTGTCCATTCTCGGCCACTCCTTGGTTGCAAAGTAACAAACTAGCCAGTTGGTAGCTTGGAATTTCTCCGCCGCTGAATCTTAGTTTATACCGAGTGTTTTGAATTGTAAATACGCTTTTAATGTCACGGCTGTCTTGTATTTTTTAATTAATTTATTTCTGGAAGTTACCATGGCCGAGTTACAGCGAACAACGCTGTGTTGCTGTCGGAAAGTGCTAACGGTGCCCAGTAAGTCATGTGAAGGCGGCCGGGGTATAGGACATTGTCGCTTGGTCGACGTTGCCTCAGCGTCCAACTTCCACAGCTTTAAACTTCGACACTTCCATCTCGATCTCCACATAAACTTTGCCGTTAAGAGGATGACTGGGTGGCAAGTCCTTGAACTCGTCCCGATCCAACCGGGAGTACAAGCCCTCATTTTGGACACGCACCCGTCTTTACTTATCCATTCCATTGACTGCAAGGTGCCCGGTTCATCCGGTGCTCCCGATATTTTCCTCTCGCTAACTTACCATGTGGATCCATTCACCGACTACGGTTCGTCTCTAAATATAAGCCTTCCAGCCACTGTGATCCGGCCGCACCGGGCTTTCCAGATCACCATCCGCTACACAACGACTGACGGCCCTGCGGTAAGGTCATGTCGGTGACAGTTGTGTTTCGCTAACAAAATGACATTGATGCTTGCTAATAATAAACACAATGGCACGTGGCCATTGTTTGTAGGGAGTCTAGCCATGGATGCATTTTCCATGCCTGTTTCCAAAAAAAGATCCGAGAGGAACCGGGTAATATAGTTACACCTAGATAATATAGTTATTATCTAGCCTTACACTGGATCGCTTGTGTCTGTTTTGGAAGAGAAGATTTCAAAAGGGCGCTGAATGTAGCAATAAGATAATATAAAATACACTAATATATATGTTTTCCATCTCATTTGAAACAACATTCTGTCTGTTAACATCAAGTATCATGGTATATCTTGGTTTGAGTCCGATACGGTTTGCGTTATACAGTTTGATAAGATTGACCATACTGACTCTCACAGATTGGACGTATCTTATTGAATGGATAGCCGAAAACTGATCTGACAGCCATCCGCGATTTTGACTACATGAGCACATTCCTAGACAGTGTGTCAACATATTGTGCTCTCTCTCTCTCTTAAACAGACGATGTCCATCCTCTAAATAGCATTGTTTGCGTGTTTGTTTTTACCCATGATGACAGATTTCACACCTGTCTGCACCATCACATATTGAAGGGGAAAAGATCAAAGAGATAGGTTGTAGCAGATGTGCCTTTTTGAGAAACCTGTTTGCTTTTTTGTGGTGCGCACCTAGGAGAAAGCGTGTTAAAAACCTAGTTTCAGAACAACAAGTGTCATTCTCTCAGGTGGAACACTGAAGATCTGTATTGCACTGCACCTTTCTCTGGCTTTAATAGCATAGAATAAAAGTTGAGAACTTTCTAACTGATCGTACCTCATTCTGTTCTTGGTTCTAACCCTTTTTTTATTGTTCTGAGAACCAAGCTCTGTATTTTTTTTTCATACCCTCTCTCTTCCTCCTCCCCTTCACTATCTCTCTTATCTCCTGGGTCAGATTTGGTGGCTGGATGCCGAGCTGACATGTGGGCAGACCCGTCCGTTGGTTTTCACTCAGGGCCACTCAGTGTGTAATCGTTCCTTCTTCCCCTGTTTCGACACACCAGCTGTGAAGAGCACGTATTCAGCCACAGTCCGAGTAAGACAGCAACCTCAATGACCAACACGATCATTTTTTTTCTGTGTTTGTCTGTCCTAATCTTAATCCCACCACTTCTCTCATGTTCCCCTTTTTCACATGTAGGTGAGAGAAAATCTCCTTGTAACAGTCTTGTTCTGGTGGTTACTTACCTCCTGTTTTGTTTTTCTCATTCTCTCTCTGTCTCTCTCTCTCTTTACAGTCATCGATCAATTTGTTTTGCCTCTGTCTCATCTTGTTTTAAAAATATGTAGATGTTTGTGTTCTTTGTATTATAGTTTCTTTAAAGTCTCTCTTATTGTGTCTCTGAGACATATTGAGCCGCACTATATAATCTCGTCTTCATCCGTGTGTGTCCCTGTCCCTGTCCCTGTCCCTGTCCGCGCTCATGTCTGTGTCTGTTTGCCTGAAGGTTCCGGAGGGTGTGACAGTGTTGATGAGTGCGTCCAGAAGTGCGTACTCGAAGCAGGACAGGGTGTTCCAGTTCTCCATGGAGTTCCCAGTTCCAGCGTACCTGGTTGCTCTGGTTGCTGGCGACCTGCAGCACGCCGACATCGGCCCCAGGTAAACCCCGACTGGGGTGGGAAGGGACCAGAGAGGACACTAAACATGTCATAGACAAGGACCGTGGCAGTGGAGTGTGTTTATTATGTTTAATCATTACCCCACCTCTGCTCATCAGTTTTCTATTGTCTGAACACTCAGCCTGGTTTCTGGGAATTGCTGAAGGATTCTGTCTGGGTAACGGCTCATTAACCTGTCTTCCTTAACTGAGTCATTAAAGTTGGCATGAAATCTTGGTTACATCAACCCTGTCCACAATGAGATCAGCCTTCATTCAACAGAAGTGTATCTCACATCAGGTGTTTGAAAGAGAATCAGTTGAGCTTTCAGGAAGAAACAGTTGTTATTAGGCAATCTATAAGACTAATCTGTTTCTCTCACACACTCTCTCTCTCTCTCTCTCTGCCATCAGGAGTCGCGTGTGGGCAGAGCCCTGTATACTGACCTATGCAGTCAGTAAGCTAGGGGGCAGTGTGGAGCGCTGGTTGGCTGTGGCAGAGAACCTGTTTGGCCCTTATGTCTGGGGAAGGTCAGTCCTTTAATTAATCCCTTCTCTATTGAAATTTCTGTAACCATCACCTCTGTTACCAGACTCCATTTACACCTCTATAACCGTCACCTCTGTTACCACACTCCATTAACACCTTCAGAACTGTCATCTCTGATACCACACTCCATTAACATCTCTATAACCATCATCTCTGTCACAAGACACCATTAATACCTCTATGACCATTATCTATGTTACCACATTCCATTAACACTCTATAACCATAACCTCTATTACCAGAATCCATTACCGTCTATCTGTCATCACTGTTACCAGAATTCCCATTAATTGAGTCTGATAGCAGTGATGATGGTTATCTAGGTGCTGAATGACATCTGTTAACATGACCAACATCATTATTACCAGACCCAATAATGTCTTAAATAGAGAGGCATCACTATTGCCAGACTCAGTAGAACCAGCCTCTAAAACACTCATCACTTTTATCAGTTTATTGGCATTGGGCATTAATATACTGGTATCCAGAATCAGCTTTGGTATTGACCCCAACATCAGGCATCAGTTGGACCATGGTGTTTGACTGGTCTTGTCACCAGTCACCTTCCTGTCATTTATTTACTGTCTATATGGGAGAAATTGAAGCTTCATTGGTGGTACTGTTAACTTACTGTTAAGTCACACATACTGCTAACAGAGTGACTAATAGTGTTTTAATTTAAACATTCTCTCTCTCTCTGTCTTTCTTTTTCCCTCTTTGTTTCGCTCTCTCTCTCTCTTTCTCTCTCTCTCGTTGGTCTCATTAGGTATGACATTGTATTCCTGCCTCCCTCTTTTCCCATTGTTGCCATGGAGAACCCCTGCCTTACTTTCATCATCTCCTCTATCCTGGAGAGTCGGGAGTTTCTGCTGATTGATGTCATACATGAGATTGCTCATGGTTGGTTTGGTAACGCCGTCACAAATGCAACCTGGGAGGAGATGTGGCTTAGTGAGGGACTGGCCACGTATGCACAGAGACGCATCACTACTGAGGCCTACGGTACACACACACACACACACACATAAACAAACCAAAAAACCATAGACCTGTAGTCTGCACATACACACAACACACTTATTCACACATGAATCCGCACAAGACAAATTGTGATTTCAGACTCACACAGACCCTCATCACTACCAGGACCACAAGTTTGGTTTTTATTTGTTTTGTTACTGATTCCTGCCCTCACAGAGAACAGCATACTATCTACAGCATACTATCTAATTAAGACTAGCTTTCTCCAAAGCTGAAAGCATTTGAGCTCATTCCAAAAAACATTAGAGACTTACCTTGCACATCTGCATGTTCTTTAACACAGAGAAGCACTTCTACACAGGCCTATGTCTGTGTTAGTGTAATACAAACACTCCTGATTCTCTTCTCTTCTCCTCACCTGACTCCCTTTTCCACGCCTGCTCTCAGGAGAGGCCTTTACCTGTTTGGAGACAGTGTTTCGTCTGGACGCGCTTCACAGACAAATGCGTCTCCTTGGAGACAACAACCCAGTGAGCAAGCTTCAGGCTAAGTTTGAGCCAGGTACAAAGTCATATAATCTCTCTCTGTCACACACACACACACACACACACGTATAATGAAGCACAACCTGGAGAGATCTCATCCATATTTGGAACATCCTCATTAATTAGGAACAGCTTGAGGCAGAGAAGACCCATGAAAACAAACAAACAATTGAACTAAAGAGAATCCAGGCTGTTTGTGGAAAATACACACATGATTTGTCACAACTGAGAGTGCAGGAGAAAGAGGCCTGGAAAGAGGAAGACTGGAAATCTGGAAAAGACATTAGTGTCTGTGAGACTGAGAGAACAGCAGTCAATCTCTCTGTGAACAGAAGCACATATATCTAAGTTGTTTTGCTCAAAGGGAAGCTGTTAGATACCTTTTGTGATTTGAGATGTGTTGTATCTAAATGAAAAACATATTTCTTCTTTAATTTCTCTCTCTCTCTCTCTCTCTCTCTCTCTCTGGCACTCTGTGTGTGTATGTTCTTTGATAGGTGTGAACCCCAGCAGTCTAATGAACTTGTTTACGTATGAGAAAGGTTTTTGTTTTGTTTCTTACCTCTCTCAATTATGTGGTGACATCAAGAGGTTTGACAGCTTCCTCAGGGTAAGACAGTCATATGATTCTTAGAAATCACACACACACACACATACCCAGACACATACACACACAACACAACACACAACAAAGCACACACTTTTTCTCACACACACATCACATACCAACACATGCTGACCATAATTCAAATGCTTTTTCACGCTGAGGTAGGCAGTTGCTGTTTCCATTTCTGATCGCCGTTAATCTGAATCCTTTAGGCATACATTGAGCAGTTTAAGTTTAGCAGCGTGGTAGCCCAGGACCTGCTGGATTTCTTCTTGGGTTTCTTTCCGGAGCTGAGGGCGGGATGTGTGGAGCAGAGAGAGGGTGAGTGGGCCTGCTGTCCTGTCTGAGGCCTGAGCACTGTTAAGTCTGACACGCCACAGGGGGTCACAACAACATTAGCTGAGTGCAAGATTGGAAGCCAAACAAACTGAAACCTGATGCCAATCTCCCCCCCCCCCCCCCCCCCCCCCCCCCCCCCCCCCCCTCACTCCCTTGGTTTCCTGACAGGGCTGGAGTTTGAGCGCTGGCTAAATGACTGTGGACCCCCTCTGTGTGAGCCGGACCTGTCGGCCGGCGGGATCCTGACCGACCCAGTTCAGAGGTTGTGTGAACTCTGGGGTACAGACGCCCGGGATTCCCAGGCCATTGCGACCTTTG
The DNA here is from genome assembly GCF_902362185.1 of Chanos chanos. Classification (NCBI taxonomy): domain Eukaryota; kingdom Metazoa; phylum Chordata; class Actinopteri; order Gonorynchiformes; family Chanidae; genus Chanos; species Chanos chanos. Next base: position 28,551,057 of record NC_044496.1, read on the forward strand.
ACCTCTCCACTTGGAGTACCTTCCAAACTGTGCTCTTCTTAGACAGACTACTAGACCGATCACCCCTGCCTCAAGGTATGCTAAAGTCACACCTCCCAACCAATCACAGCAGATGATGTCTGAAATGAGATCTGTGATTGGATTGTTGTAGCTGTCTGCAGTTCAGAATCTGTTTGGCCTGGCTGTGTACACATTGCCATTACACTACGGCCCTGTTTACACCTTGCATTAAGATCCGATTTTGGTGATCCGATCACAAGTGGACAGCTCAAAAGTACAGGTGGAAACGCATCCAATTCGCATTGAGGTCGCGTGGAGATCCGATCACTCAGACCACATTCGGAGGTGGTCTGGACGCATATGACCACATTCTTATAGCAGTGTAAACACGAATGTGAACTCGACCACGTTGAATGACCACCTACTCAACTGACGTCTTCTGCTTACGTGGAAGTACAAACTCATTCGCGTATGTACACATTAGCTCGCCAATGGCCTCATATTAAAGTGCGACAACAGGCAACAACAGGTAAAATGGATATAGTTTTGATTTCTTCTTCTTCTTTTAATTTCCGACAGACTAGGCACGGGAAGTACATTGATGCTTCCCGCCAATTAAAAACAACAACATTTAACGTGAAAAAGCGTTAAATGTGGCTTAATGTTCCAAACGTGGCTTAATGTTCCAAAACTGCGATAAATGATCATCAAATTTCTCTCGGTCATCTCTTGTTAGAAACGCCTCCTCCTGTCAAAAAAGCACAATCGAAATCCTAGGAGTATGGTCGTTATCTCACGTGAAGCGTTTTCCTCCCATTATAAGGAAACAGCTTAACGTGCCCTAATGTCCCAAAACAGCAATCAGTGATCACCAAATTTGTCTGACATCTCAAATGTCATAAGTACTATCTCCAATCAAAAAAGCAAAAGTTAAAATTCAGTGTAAGGGGTAACGTGTTTATTTGCATATAGCGCGGGGAAGTGAGATCCGATCTCAAGTGGTCGCTCGAGACAACGGATTCTAAAGCCAGATGTGAACGGACGTATTTAGAGCTGTCCACTTGTGATCGGATCACCAAAATCAGATCTTAATTCAAGAGGTAAACAGGGCCTACTATGCACAGTATGAATGGAAAATACATTTTCCAACTTCAGAAGGCTTGATCTGAAGGACTCTGAGTTCTTTCTTGTGACAGTCTATCTTCTGGTCTAGGCAGGTTTGTCTGTATCAGGTTTCTTATCTTTGGGCGAGATCCAAAACTGAGGCTTTGGTTCTCCTTTGCCACTTAAATAGTAAATTGATGTACCTGTCCATGATGGAAAAAAAATTAAATATTATACAAATAAAAATAAAAATTATACGATTTCTCTCTGTGTAGGGCTTTAGCGATCCACTCAGTAATAAGATCCTATAATGTATTTATTAAAAGATGAAGTATAGGATTAATCTTGTAATTTTAATCTAGTAATCTGTTAATTGGCAGGTTTACTCCACATCACTCTATTTATGCTGGTTGATGAAAGCCTGTGCTCCCTTCACCCTGTTGGCCTATAAAAAACAGTGGTTGTCACTGAGGGTAATTTTAATGTCACAGGCCCAGTTGTTCAGAAGTAATCTAATCGGATTTCAGCTATCGGATTGGATCAAATCTTGAAAATGGGTTGTTCAAAAGAAAAAAAAAAGATTCTGAAATGGGGTTAGATCATGTAATCCAATCTTGGTTTTGATCTGGATCAAATCTTCAGTATGTGTTGTTCAAACTTTTTAGTAGGAATGGGATATCATCCCAAAAGTCAGTATTATCCTGATCCTAGCAGAAGAGTGGATTCAGTACGGATTTCAGGAACAAAATGTAATAAACTTTAAAACTGGTCAAATAATACAACATTTGTATCATGTAGTATATGTACATTTATTTATATTTTGCACTTGACTTGTTTAACCGTTGCATTGATAAAGTAGATAAAGTAGACATTAGGCTACCTATTAGGTTAACTGCCTAAGCACAACAAAGTTTAAAAAAAAAAAGGGGGGGGGTTGTACCCATAAAATAATCTCCCAAACCACTGTCAGTATCAAGCAAAAATAATATATTTAATTTTAACTGTCATTTATCACTGTATATTAATTAGAATGGCACAATCATCAGAGATGAACTAGTCAAAAGTAGTTTCTAAGAATTGCATCCCTTATTACATGTCCAGTGATTTTCTCATTCTTTATATTGTTAACTGTTGGAAATTTATCCTTTTTATGATTTTAAAACACCTTTTCAAAAAATCCATGGTGTATTTCTGAATAATGTATATTGGTTTGTTTTTATTTATTTGTTGTAGGTCAGATGAGGGGTCTGACTGTTTAAAAGAAATTGAAAATGGAAGGGGGTGTATGTATTGTTTTATTGTGCTGTTTTCTGTCTCCTCAAATAAGGTGACCCCACACAAGCTATTCTACCTGTTGTTCTTTACATGGTTAAGAGTCTATTGTGATATGTAGTCCCATTTAGAGCACTGGTAATCCAGGTTTGGTAATCTGGAAAATTTTGTATCTGGATCAGGGTGATCCAATCCAATGTTGCTTTGAAAAACCGGCACAAAAGTAAGGTGGATGACCTGATCCTGGATAGCAAAACATGGGATTTCCAAATCCAGATCATTCTGATCCAGATTAAATTTTTTGAACAACTGGGCCACAGTGCTTTGGCTCAGAGAGGAAAAACTGTTTACCTTCACATCTCTCTGTCTAATGCTTACTTATTGGTCTGTCTGAAAATTGCTTAACTATTGGCGTGTCTGAAAAATGTTCGCTCATTGGTTTCTCTGAACACTACTTTTGGTCTGTCTGTCTGTAAACTGTTTACCCATTGGTCTGGCTTTGAAAACTGTTAACCTGTTGATCGGTGTGTCTCAAAACCATTAACTTATTGGTTTGTGTGTCTCAAAATGGCAGAGATGATGAGTCACCTGTCGAGCTGCTACTCTGCGCTGTTGGATGGTATGAATGCAGAGGTGCGAATCCGCTGGCTGCAGATTGTGGTTCGCAACAGTTTCTACCCCGACCTGCCACGTGTCCGCAGTTTTCTGTACAAACATGTGAGTGCAACGTGTGTGTGTGTGTGTGTGTGTGTGTGTGTGTGAAAGAAAATAGAAACAGATAATACAGAGAATGAGAGCGAAAGAAAGAGTGTAATTAATGTAAAAAAAAAAAATATATATATATATATATATATATATATATATATATATATATATATATATATATATATATATATATATATGTTAAGGGTTGCACAGAGTACTCGAACATTCGAGTACTCGAGCAGTTACATCAATTCTCGAGTTAAGTTATCGTCGAATACTCACTAATTGTGTAATGCTGCCTGTGCGCACTCAGTTTCCAGTTAGCCCTTGGTAAACAAGATGGAACGATGGCGACAGCATAAAAGGATGAATCGATTGTTGGTTTGCTTCATTGTTGTATTCCATTGTGCAAATTTTCTTTCCCAACTGCTGTTGTGATGAAATAAACGTGCAACATTTGTGTTGTCGACGGATTTCTCAAGAATAGCGCTAACATCGAGTCTGTCATATAATAGACAAGGCTACTAAACAAATTAATGTTGTTAAAAGGTAGGTGCAAGCAAATTTCACCAATTTCATTATTAAGTTTGTTAGGCTTACTGATGACCAGGCAAAAAACCAGCCGCTATATCTAAACACAATAAGAACATTTAAGACCGAAATAATTATGCGTTTTCAAATTTACACGGGTTTAACCCAGTATAGTGTGCACAACACGCTTTGTTGTTTAAGCGAGCTTTCTGTATTGGGCTACTGTAGAATGCTGGTAACAATAACGTTAAAATATAGTCGGTGTCATCCTTCTTCACAATTGCGTAAGGTTAGAACAAGTGTTATCTTCATGTCGTTAATTTTATGCTTTGCCCTATGCGCTGGGACCAGTCGCATTATAGTTGCATAGTCTTTTAATTGATGCCGCACCGCCACCACCACCACCACACCAAGTACTCGAATGATAAAATTATGCACTCATGCAACCCCTAATATATGTATATACTGAAGGTGTGACGGTTCTGAAACCAAGATCAAAACCGCAATACAAACGTCCACAGTCTCGTATCGCAGTTCCGGAAGACGGAACCGCGATATCCCCCCCCCCCCCCCCCCCCCCAACACCACCGCCGAGTCGCTGCCACCACTGCAGGTGCAGCCTGTTGAGCTCTCATTATGTTACTAATGTAACAAAATTCATATTTCATTTCACAATTAACACTATAACACATGCAAATCACAAAATTATTATTATATTTAAAGTTAGGGCAAGCTGTATATTTTGTATTAGGTGGGTAACGGTACACGTAATTGATGCAGGACGTTCGGTTCAGTGCGCGTTGTGATCCGAGTGAATACAGTCTAGCTTTAACCGCGCACTGTACGTGCATAGCTTTTTTTATGCTCTGATGATCAGTCGACCAAAATCGTAGCGAATAAAGTAATACTTGACAAGATACGGTGTGCCCTCTCTTCTACATTTCTGTATGCGGAACTAAAATTAAAAACTCAGCTTCTTCTTCGATTCCATAACAGAGCCATAACTTAGTTCAACAATGCAGCCACTTTAGTATGGCAACCGCAAAGTTGGAGCTTCAGGACCCTCCCGTATCCTTCAGGTCTCCTGTTTGGGAACATTTTGGTTTTCCAGTGAGCTACAGCAGGGCAAAGACAAGTGGATAAGACGAAGGCAGCGTGCCAGCATTGTTCAATTGAAATCGGGTATGTTGCTGGCAGTATGTTGAACATGATTACTCATTTGAGACGGCATCATCCAAATGTGAATGTCACCGGTACAAGGAAAAAACAGAGTGGAGTGCAAACTGGAAATTATGGCCAGTTTGCCACGGTTTACAAGTTTGTACAAGTTTATAAGTTCACGAGTAAATTCATAATATATGAAAAGAAATTTCATGTTTTGCATGTCTCTTTTCACTTAGGTATGTACCAACCTGTGAATTTTGTGTACCGTTACACCCCTAGTATATATGACTGATAGAAAACAGAAATGTGAAAACGGAATTAGAAGGATGGGGAAGACTGACATGAGAAAGAGATTTGGTGGAAAGGCAGAAATTTCAAAATGAATAATAAAGTGAGTGAAGAAAGGAGGAATTGTTAGAGGAAAGGGAAGTTAAAACTGGTCTGAAATATTTGAACATGGAAATGGTGTTTTCGGCTGTACTACACAGAAGAAGAAGAGGGAAAAGTAGAAGAAGAAGAAAGAACACTCTTAAAACCTTCTACCCATTCCTCCAATGCCCGTTCGTGATGGTCTAACTTCAACCTTCATTCACGTTATCACAAAGAACTCTGCACAACACAGTAGAAAGGGAGGGAACTGCAGGTCCAATATTACATAAGCCTCTTGTCTTCCTCCGGGGTGCCAACCTCAGGCAGTGTGAATAATAGCATAACTCACGGTTTCAGTTCATCCTACTGACCCACCCAGTTCTCTCTGCAAGGGAAGGGCCATACCTCTGTAGGGTTTTGTTTTTTATTACGGGGCTGCTCTAGATCCTTTGAGTTGTCCTTTTTTTCTAAATGCCCTAAATTATGCACAGCCTGTTCTTTTCTCCGTCAATGATTAACCCCTTTTTGACGTCATTACCTTGTTCTGAATTTGACCCATATGTGTTGTGAACCAGTCAGACTGGATAAGACCAGCTTCTTCCTTGGAAAGAGAAGACCTGTCCCATACTGTGAGTGACAGGGACACACATACATACACACACACACACACAGTCAGCCCTGTGTGTAAAACTGGAGGAAATCTGAAGCACCACTTAACAGGAATTGCCTGTCACTATCTGATGGTTTATTCAGGCATATCTGAGGGGCTAATGAGATTCTTTGATTATGAGGCAAAGTGGAGATCATTAAAACACATGTTTCTACTCTTCTTTTCATTTACTTCTCTCTAGGACATTTAGGCATTAACCGCTGTTCTGCCCACAGAAGTTGACAAATGCAATTTTTATTGTTGTTTTTTTTTCTTTCACACTGCTTTTTTGTCTCTCTGATGATTGCTGTCTTATGTAAGTGTTTCAGTACAAGGAAAAGGAAAAAGCAGGAAAATCAGGCAGAACAGTTTCAGGAAGACAGTCACTGCTGTTACGTAAAGTGTGTCACTCATCTTCACTTCTTGACACTCCTGACCTGTTAGGGAGACGAACATATTTTGAATTTTCTCTTGTCTGTTTCGTCTTTTCATTAATTTCTCTGTCTCTATCTCTTACTCTCTCTCCAGACATCTCGTATGTACACAGTGCCATTGTATGAAGACCTCTGTGGAGGTGTGTTAAAGTGTTTTGCAGTGGAGGTATTCTATGAGACCCAAGCCCGTTTACACCCAAACCTGCGGCGCACACTCCAGCAAATCCTGTTCCAGACAAATGCTGTGACCGCCAACACCGCCCCGCCTATCATCACCAGCTCGTCGGCCTCTAGCCCCACCCCCGGTGACCCACCAACCAATGGGACCATCGCCCTGCGAGACGTCAACGTGTCAGCGTGAGAGCCTGGCGACACTGTGAGAGACATATGGAAAAACTGAAGGAAAAAAAGAGGAGTGATGAATAAGGAGAGATGGAACTGGACAGGACTTGAATAGACTGGTGTAGCTGTAAGACTGGACAGTGAAGTGCATTAGAATAACCAGCCTTTTCCATTCATACACTTGCATACGCATTCAGCAACACTGGGTTCTCTATTTAAAAACGAAGACTGATTCTCAATATGCTAAAACTGTGGAAGCTGCTCATGTCATAGGGGAAAGAGACCTCGCTAGACTGCTCTGTTAGAACCACGACCCAAGTGTTTCTCTATGTGTGTGTGTGCGTGTGTGTGTAGCTGAATGTGTATTATGGAAACAGATTGCTATCTGTAGCCTGTATTCACATTTATACGTGTGTGTGTGTGTGTGTGTGTGTGTGCGCGCGCGCGCGCGCGCGCGGTCATGTACTTGTGCCTACCTGTGCATACACATGTGTGTTTGTTGTGTTTGTTTACTCTTGTATGCACAGGTTTTGAATGTTCTTTCTGCACCCTGGATCACTAATGAATGGCGCTGCAGGGCCAGGAAGCCCCTGGCCCTGCAGAGTCTGTTCCCAGGGCCTGGCCACTGGGCGGTCATCACAGTAAAGGACAGATCTGGAGGTTCAGGATCCTCTGGTTAGAGACAGTATTCTAGAGGAGAATCTGGAGCTGAAACCTGAACGCTACACTCTCCCGAATCTCCATGGATTAGACAGATAGTGTCCACATTTTGGTTTTTTGTTTGTGTGGGGGTTTTTTTTGGGGTTTTTTTTGGGACTGTTTTGTTTTCAGTACCTCAACTGGAATTCTTTTCCCCACGTGTCCTCTTGCTTGGTGCTAGCCCCTACAACCTGTCACCTCAGGTATTTATCTGTTAAGGCAGTAAAAAAGGGGCTTGGTGCCACATAGAAGCCTTTGACAAGCTTAGAAACACTGTGGAACTCTACTGAACACTGCTGCCTTCAGGTCCCCTAGGCTGTCAGTGAAATCTCCCTCAGCCCTACGGGGCAGCTACAATATCAATGTCCAGGATCCAGTCCAACGTCTCTCACACATAGGCCTGCTACTTCCGATGGACTGACGTAACTTTATGGTTAATCGTTAATATTAACTAAATCAAGGAAGGAAAAAAGAATGAAAGAAGAATTAATTATGTATCTAATTTGTGTGGGGGGTGGGTTGTCCATTCTGTTTGCGCTGGTTGATTCAGTTAAACGTTGATTGGACGATCGGTTGGCAGCGTTATGGGTTGAGCGTGTACTCGGCATAGAATTCATAATCAAAATCGCTGTAAGGGTTGTCATGGATTGTGTTTTGAAACTTGCGGAATTAGTTTTAAAATTGTTTTAATGATTGTCATTTCCAATTATTTCCATATTGTAAAACATTTTGACCTTTTTTAATGAATGTTCTTAGGTTTTACACGCTGTAACGTGACATTTAGCAGAGTAGAAGAGTGATAATTCCAATATTTGAGACAGCATTTGTCAGGGACTGGACTAGAGGCACAGGAGTGGGAGGAAGTAATAAGAGGCCTTACAACTGCACAGTGGGAGTCGAGGTTATTTTCAGTTCTGCAAACAATAAATGACTATAAAATGAGCAATTTGTCTACATATGGATTTGATTCGAACTTCTTTCATTTATTACCTGCTTTCCTGCAATTATTCCGTTACGACCAGCTCGAAGGGGCTTTGGCACAGTCAGTATACTTTTCTTAAAGAGCAACAAATTTTCTCGAATTTCGTTGTTGACTGGTCTGAAGAATTTTTTGTTAGCTTTGAGGTTTTTGTTGTATTTGGGTTTTTAAGGCCGCTAGAGGGCGCATAAATCGGCGCTCTGAAAAAAATTTAAGACGAGCAGTAACCGACACTGCCGTATGATGTCAAGGCCACCAAATTACAGGTGGGAGCACCGTTTGGATCTACGAAACGTGAACAGTTGAAGACGATGTAAAAGATACCAAGTACGATCACGTCTAGCCCAAATTACACGAGGGAGAAGAGATGGAAGATTTTTAAATTTCCTTTAATAAATGCAGTTATTATTTTTCTATTACTGACTTTTTCGTTTTTACAGATTTGGAATGAAATACCCTGTTCTTTCGAAATAAGAGATTAAGCTCAGACCTTTTTAAATCTCTCTGTGCAGTTCGATGCTCATTTTCGTTGATTCTCCTGCAGAGGGAGTTCCGTGGAAAATCGATAGGAGGGGCTGTCCGCACACATCGGTAGACAGCTGTTCCAAGGAACAGTGGGAAGCACTATTCATACGGACCACAGCTTGGGCCAGTCTCGTGAACAGCCCCATCTTATTATTTTAAATATTGGAGTTAAAAGAGTATTAGAAGCAAATGGCCATGACTGAGATTAAAGTTTAACCTAAAATACTGCCTTAACTGCATACAGCTGTTGTCTCGGGTGAGTCTGCAGCGCAACCAAAGCAAAAGGTTGTCGTCAACAGCCGGATTGGATCGAGTGAAAAGAAGGAGCCGTGAGCGCCGTGCCAGCACAAGGGAGGCTGTGACTGCGACTTGGGGCTGGATGTTCTCGGCCTTGCTCTCCCCAGCGGCCCGCCATGGGGGAGACCAAAATTATTTATCATCTCGACGACCAAGAGACTCCATATCTGGTCAAACTACCCATTCCGGCGGACCGCGTCACTCTTGCTGATTTCAAAAATGTCCTGAATAAGCCAAACTACAAATTTTTCTTCAAATCTATGGACGATGACTTCGGGTAAGATGACAATTAATGCAAACGGCATTGTTTGCTGCACCTCGTAAGACGTTTGACGTTGTCGTTTCCAGCCAGTTTTAAAAGGCAACAGTTTTATTATATTCTCCCAGTGCTGTTAATACAAAGCAGTGCTTAGGTTAGCTACTTTTGGGTGATTTTTAAACTTAATTTTTACTCTTGTGCTAAGATTTGTTGCTGTTGTGGAACCGGGACCCTTTCTGAAGTAAAACGATTTTTTGAACAATTGTTTATAGACAAAACATTGCCTTTTGCCATGGATGCATAGACTTAATATATCACAGTTTCTTTCATAGACCAATAGCGTCCATTTTGGAAATGGAGGACTCCTATATATGGTTATTGGCTGTGCGGAGAGAGGGGGCAGCCTTCCCGATAGCCTACTGTAAGAAGTCTGAGATTGTTCAGCGAGGAATTAAAGGTAGAGGAGGGGGCGTTTTTTCTGTTGGTGACACTTCAGGGGTCTCCACGGTTTCCAAGACTATCTAATAAAATGACAGTCAGTGAGACTGACTAAACAGTGTCACGTCGGCTCGTTAACAAGTTACGAATGACCAGAAAGCTTGGGTTCACCTCAGTGGGTGGTAGCCTACGTTGTGAGTTATACTGAAAAGTTGCCTACAACGATAGCGTGTTACAATATCACAGCCTGGATTTGAGACAAATGCTTTGTAACATCAGTTTAGTAAGAAAGATCCGTTTTCATTCTCAGCCCCTCTCCATCTAATCTAATTCTTGATAGCCTGTTATTGTCTTAGTTATTTTTATAAAATATGTTCGGGGTCCTCTATGCGTTGACAGGCTATGTTGTGACAAGCGTATGAAAATCAACTAGGCTATATAAAATTTAAATTTATCGCTCGTATTCACAGTAGAACCAGAAATCATTAATACGGAAACCGGATGATTATCTAAGCCATTTGGAAACTCTGTAACAGCAAAAATATTATGTCCGCGTGTACTTAGAGACACGAACTTAATGCCAGAATTGTTGTTAACCCATGGAGTGTCTTTTTCCTGAACACGTCATTTTTTTGTGAGCCCCCTACCCCAAACACACAGGACCTACAGTTCTTGCAAAACAAGACACACACGGTTTGGCGGTCCACAATGTGTCTTGGCCCGTTGTGCGTTGACCAAACCTGCTTTCCCAGGTGATTGGCTTGACATTGTTAGCAAACTCCCTCAAATCTGCCCTTTGCTCCATTCATTCACTCTCTAGGCCTAAATTGATCCTACTGGTCACTCAACCCAGTAAAACAGATACAGTTCAGATAGAAATTGTTAGACCTAATCAAGGGTTTCCAGTCAGCGCTGTATCGTAGACCAGACGCACTCAGTCAGGGAGGGGACTCACCAGAGCCACTTATTCTTCAGCCATATTGTTCCAATAAGATATCTAGAAGGGGTTTTTTTTGTTATCAAGAATCCATTTTTAATTTGTTTCAAATTGATAATTTACTCACTTGTGCATATATATTTCGAACAGAAGAGTACAAGTGAGCGAATGTTAGTTAAACCTCTCTCTCTCTTTCTCTTTCTGTCTCTCTCTCTCTCTCCTCCCCCCACACCCCCTCTCCCTCTGTGTTTTTCTGTGAATGGTGTTATTTATGATCACGTTAAAGCAGCACTAAACCTTTGGCCTCACACACCATCCAGTAACTCCTCACACACACAAACACACACACACAGTCTCTAATTAAATCCTGCACTAGCTGAGAGCTCTGCAAGCAATGCGCACATGCATAGGCTTTTGTCCCACCTGCCCTCTCCCTGCTTTGACTGTCTCTTTATACCTTAGCTTATACAGATATATCTCTTTCTCTCTCCATATATATATATATATATATATATATATATATATATATATATATATATATATATATATACACATATACATATATATATATATATATATATATATATATATATATATATATATATATATATATATATATATATGTGTGCATTTACGGCCACACTGTATAGATTGCTGACTCAGTGGCTGCCAGGAATAAGCGTAGATGACAAATCCCAGAATGCAACAAGAGTAGTGAGAGAGCATGGTATCAGAGATGAGCTCAACCCTGGTTCCAACTGACACATCACCTGTAAATCAATGAAAGACCCAGTGATGCTACTGCATTTCACCAGCATGTCTCCCCAGGACAGCACTGCAGACGCAAGGCTCTCTCTCTCTCTCTCTCACACACACACACACGCAAGCAAGCACGCACTCAAGTTCAGGGGCTCTGATAACTGAATTGTAGATAGCAAAGAGGAGGTGAAATGGAGTTAGAAGATAGATAGCACAGAAAGAGAAATGTATCAGTGACATACATACAGATGATAATAACATTTTGCGTCATAAATTGCACCTGTGTGACAGTGATATATATGTACAATAACAATATCACAGTACATTATAATTACAGTCCACCATAGTAACATATACATGCACACTAATAACACTACAGCCCACCATAATAACATATACATACACAATAATAACATTGCAGCCCATCATAATAATATATACATACACAATAATAACACTACAGCCCACCATAATAATATATACATACACAATAATAACACATACACACACAATAATAACATTACAGCCCGTCATAATAACACATACACACACAATAATAACATTACAGCCCACCATAATAACATATACACACACAATTATAACATTACAGCCCACCATAATAACATATACATACACAATAATAACACATACACACACAATAATAATAACATTACAGCCCATCATAATAACACATACACACACAATAATAACATTACAGCCCACAATAATAACACATACATACACAATAATAACATTACAGCCCATCATAATAACATATACATACACAATAACAATATTATAGTCAACCATGCTAACATATACACACACAATAATAATATTGTGCTAACGTAAACATACACAATAATAATATTTCAAGGGAAACTCTGAGTGAAACAGACAGTGGGTGTGCTGTGTTGCATGTCTGTGGGACGAGCCATTGAGTCAGAGTGTGAAGAGTATGTGATGAGCATTAAACAGCGATTACAGTCAGGTAACAATAGCAGGGTTGACTGAACAGATTTACTGTGGAAAGCTATAACCAAATGCGAATGCAAATGTTAATGTTCTGTGCAACTGAGAGGATTTAGTTCTCACGTGTGTGTGTGTGTGTGTGTTTGTATGTCATGGTCTAGCCCAACCATATGGCGTGCGTGTGTGTGTGTGTGTGTGTGTGCTTTGTGTGCTTGCTGTAAGCACAGAGATTCTCACCACCCTGGGGAACTCTCTCAAAGCAGCTGCACTGTAGCTATTG